>NC_034606.1:51539493-51569951 GCF_900095145.1 Mus pahari
TGTTTCCCTAATTTCTTTCTCATCCTGTTTGTCCTTCATGTAGAGGAAGGCTACTGATTTGCATACTCAAACACTTTTAAGAAGAAAAGCAATCTAAAATATAAATGCAATGCTCCCCAAAGTGGAACATAGCTGTGGAACATAAACACACACTTGGGTCATAGGCAAGCAGCTGTAAACACTCTTAGAGTGCTTAAAACAGTCTCCCATACTTATAACCATGACCCACCCATAAGTGCACTCACCCATCAGCCACCTATTCATCCACCTACTCATTCACCCTCACATCCATTCAGGAATATACCACCCACCCACAAACCCACCCATTCACCCACCTGCCCTTCCTTCCATCCTTTCCACAAATCTGTCTACCTGACCCCATGCAGCTACTTCTCTGTGTTTAGAAATCTGTACATGGACTTATCCATCCATCTATCCATCCATCCATCCATCCATCCATCCATCCATCTGTTTGTCCATCATCTATAAATCTATCCAGCTCTCTACCAAATACCCATATATCTATCCACACCCACCTACCCAATCATGCCTTCATTTTCCAGTCATTGGCTATTGACTTCTCCCTGGCCATTCTTTTATGATGAGCCTTGAGACTCAAAGATGGAGCTATTCTAGTTTTCATCCTGGACTTTCTTTGAAGACCCATCTAGAAACATTAATAAAATGCATCACAGTATTGGGAGTAGGGGAACTTCTCAGAAGAGCTACATGCTGCAGCCTGGGCCTTAAGAAATGACTGCATGGCAGGTTGTGGTTAGAAAAGGAGGAGAGGTAGGTCTCATTGTTAGAGGAACAGAACATCACATTGTGTGCGAAGTGTGATAGGGTACCATGGTGGGAAAGGGTAGCCACAGATATACTACAAAGGTAGAGATTGAGGGGCAGGGTCTGGGGGCTCACTGGCCTTCAGGATGAGATATTTGGGCTTTGAAATATCAGGGAGGGTAAGTCCCTAAATTCAGGTGTGGGCCCGCCACATTTGACTTATAGAAACCACGTGGAGGATGGGTTGGAGGCAAGCCTGGAGCCTAGGATCTAGGAAGGAGGTTTCTGCAAAGGTCCAGTGAGAGATGGTAGTTTGGGGACATAGTGAAGATTCCAAGTCCACAGCATGTTAGGAAGATGCACCTGGCACAGCCTGTGAGCATATGGGTCAGGAAGTTGCCATGGAAACACCAGATGATTCCTACCTGAGCAGGGTTGGCAGGGAGTGGGCCAAATTGCCTTGGACTTTATAGGCATAAAGGCAGTTCTGCGAAGCCCAAATGAATATTGCTGATGAGTTATGAGCCACCACTGTCCTCTGAGTGACACTTCATTCAGAAAAGACACCACTGGGTCAGAGGTGAGCAGAGCTGGAGCGCCCTTTTCATCCTGAGGGTGGGCTAGGGCGGCACCGAGTTCATTAGGCTGCTCAGACCAATTACACCAGTGAGACAAATGGCCCCCTCATAATTCTGCAGCATGGCAGTCACTTGGCAGAAACAGGTGATGGGGTGTGGGAGAGGCTACACTCTGCTCTAATACAGGAAAGTCCTTTTTACAAAGGAGCTCAGGCAAAGGTCAAGAAGCCATAGGAGAGTTCTGAAGCTCCCCCTGCTACCTGCTTACTTGATGGGTGAGCAAACTGGTGATGGTGATTACGGTGATGGTAGTGTTGGTTATGGTGATGATGTGATAATAGTCAGGGTGGTAGTGGGGATGGTGGGGATGATGATGTGGGTGATGCTGATGGTGGTGATTGTGGTGGTGACAATGGTGGTGGTGATGCTGGTGGTAGCGATGATGGTAGTATGGGGACAGTGATGAGGAGTGATGGTGATGGTTTGGTGATGATGATAGTGTAATCATAGTGGTGATGATGATGGTGGGGATATTTGTGATGGTGGTGATGTGGTAATGGTGATGGTGGTGATGATGGTGGTATTGGTGATGGTTATGATAGTGTAATTATGAGGGCAGTGATGGTAATGTTAGTAAGTGGTGGCTATAATTATTAACATATCTTCTTACTATTCGATAGTCACTATTCTAAACCACTATGTTGGCTCAATTAATGCTCATCAAAATACTATGAGGAGACATTATTATGGCTGCTTTCCATGTAGGAAGCCTGAGGCATAGACTGGCTGATCATGGGCTTACGCCACACAGCTCATCAGAGCAGAGCGAGGGCTGGGTACTGCCTTTCTTACCATCCACATGTGTATAACACGAAGGCCAAGAGTTTTGTGAGAGAACCTGGCTGTTCTACCTGACGAGATGCTGTAGAGAGTGTGAGCCCTGATGGGGGGCCAAGCTCATAGCCTAGATAGCATGGAAAGACAGAAGGAGGATGCAGGGGCCCTTTGGAAGGCTCTGGTTCTATGGGAAAGACGCGAATCTTGGAATACATTTAAAGGAAGTCCCTCTATCCCCAGCTCTGGCAGGGGGAAGCTGCAGCTCAGTGAGGTGTCTGGTCTGTGAATGCAACATCAGCAAGTGGCCGACCCAACCCCAGACCCAGGGCTTTTTCTGTTCAGCACAGCTTCTGGCTGGTAGATGAGAACTTTTCTTCCACACCCTTTGTGTCTCCATGTGAAGGGACAACTTTGCTCGAGTCTGGAAGAAACTGCTCACTCTGTAAAAACAACCCAACACAGCTGACCTGGCGCTTGCCAGATCCCAAACTGGCTTTTATGGGAGGGACCTGCTTGTGGATCCCAGTGGGTCATGGTGTTGGAAGGGAAGTTTTTGGAGTCAGTTGCTGTGTGTCCTTGGGAAGACCAGTTACCTGCTCTAGGCTGGGCTCCTCATCTATAAGGCTAAGCTGTCTTAAGGATTAACGATCAAAAGATGAGGGTCTTTGCATACTGGGCTTGATATCACAGCCACCTGAGCAGACCCCTGCCCACTTCCAAATCTGTTTTCCCACGGGAACCTCACACCCCACAGCCCAAGGTGCCAAAGGCCATGGTACTGGCCTGGCTTCTCCCTCTGTGCTCACTGGAGATGGCTGTTGGTCTATGGTCTGAGCATCCTCTTTAAGGCTTGCCCTCTCCCACCGAGGAAGCCAGCTTTCCAGTGTGGGGTCATTAGAGTCCTTCTACATCCATGCCTGGTCACACCCCTTCTTAAACTCAAAGAGTGTTTGTTGAGTGGACAAGCGATGGCATGGAGATGAGTCTACAGTGCAGTGGTGTGGGATACTTCCTGTTCCTCTTAGGGAACCTGATCGTCCACAGGCAGCAGAGGCTGGAGGGTCTGAGGGTTCTGGGGTTCCCTGTGAAAGCACCTTGCTGCTCCCTGGGTTCTGGGACCCATTGCCCACACCCTCACCCTGCCTTCTCTTATCTGTTGTAACTGCCATAGGAGCTCACTCGCCACCTTATCCATCAGCTTATCTATCAGCGGCTGTTCTTTGGGTATTTATTACTGTACTTTGGGGGAGGAGTATAACACTGTCTTCTGGCCATTTTACTGCAGCCTCTTCAAATGGGAGACAATTGGCCAGGTTCCTATTTGTCCCTGTTTCTGTCCCTTCTCCCCAGATGCCCCCACCCCTGCCCCTTTAAGCAGCAATTAAACACAAATCCATTTTCTCTAAAGGAAAACTTCAACTATAGTCCTCATAGTGGAGAGGCCATGACAGGACATGAGGGGCTGCTGGTGGGGGCGTGGGGTGAGGTGGGGCCGAGGTCTGCTCTTTGAGAAGAGTGAGGCAAGTTTCCTGCTGATTCCAGTTCACATGGGCAGAAACAGCCAGGTGGGAGTCTCGGCTGTGGAAGCAAGTAAAGTGGATGGAGGGTCCTGGCCTGAACCCAGTTTGTGCACTGGCCTGTGGTGATGACCGCATGAACTGGCCATGGCTGGTCTCGGCACTCCATGAGAGCATCTTGGCTTCTGACTACAGGTGTAAGGGGCAGCTCCTAGTCATCACAAGGATACAAGTAGGGTCTTGGCTCACCTTCCCCCTGTTGTTTGTCCAAGAAGAAATGGAAGGTCAAATAACAGCTGAAATCCATGAGCTGCTGTTGACCTCGAAGCCACACTGACCCTGAACAGGACCAGCTGCCTGATAATCTGGGTTTGCTGTGGCCCCTGCTCCCATTGGTCCCACTCTGGGTATACAATCTACACACGGACAGGGCTAACCCTCTGAACCTCTAAGCCCCAATTAAACATTGTCTTTTATAGGTGCTGCCGTGGTCATGTATTCATAGTAATAGAACCCTAACGATGACATCTGATATATCTTTATTTTATTTCCAATTTAAAACGTCTCGGCTTGATACAGAATTTACAGTTGACCATATTTTCCAGGGTTCAAAAAGCCACTCCCATTCTCTTCTTATTGCCATTGTTCCCTGTGAGGTCAGCCATTATTCTCCATGCCCTTTCAGGTAATTTTTCTTAAAAATTTAAAAATTTTATCTATCTATCTATCTATCTATCTATCTATCTATCTATCTATCTATCTATCTATTCATTCATCCATCCATCCATCCATCCATCCATTCATTCATTCATTTATACGTGTGCATGCATATGCCTCTCATGCATGTGGAGGTCAGAGAATAACTTGGGAGATTTAGCTCTCTCCCGCTATGTGAGTCCCAGGGACTGATTTCAGATCATCAGACTTGGAGACAAGGGTCAAAGGTCATCTTGCCTACACCCCACCCCTCTGTGTAGCTTCCCCCTCACCCCTTATGAGTTCACTTTAGTATGTTTCTTTGTCTTTCAATAGTTTGATGAGAGTTCACCAAGGACTGGCTTTATCCAGATTTCTCCTGTTAGTCACCTCTTGAAGTTTTTAGACATGTTGGGTGTGTATCTCCAACCTATTCAAAAATTATTAATTTCATTAGTACCATTTTTAGAATTTTAGCTTCATTTTTATTTTCCTAGTGGAAATGTGAGTCTTCCAGGCAGAACTTTATGTGTGGTTGCTGAAAATTCTTGGCTTTCACTCTGACCACATTTTTTTCCCCCTAGAAATTAATTAACAATTTCACAGTGACATTTTAAGGTATCATGTGCTGGCGCTAACACCTGGGCTGGGTGTTTCTACCTGTGCTGATTTGTTACATTGATTGTTGGTCACATTTTCACCTAAAAGTTCCACTGTGCTGAAGTTTGAGCATTGCTTTAGTTAAGTTCACTTTGTATCCGGTCTCCAGGGTAGCAAGGGAGGGGGTTCCTGTCTTTCTGAAATCCCAAGGCTGTGGGTTTAGGGGATGAAGCCATTGCTCATTTTCCTTCAATTCCAGCTCCATGTTCTCTTATGTCTGCTCTTGAGGGCTGGCCTCTGTGACCTTACAGGGAGACATTACCTCTGTTGGTAGAGGTCTGGTTCTGAAAATTTGCTTTGTTTATGGATTCAGTAGTTTTATGAATGGATCTAGACATCCCGCGCATCCCTCATCTTCAGGAGGATCCTAGGATCTGATATGCAAATACCACCAAACCCCAAGATCCATAGCTCATTCTCTCCATCTTTCCCTGTCTCTCTCTCTCCCTTTCTCCCATCCTTCTCTCTCCTCCTCTCTCCCTTACCCTTCTTTCCCCCTCTCTCCCTCTCCCGTTTCTCCCCTTCCTCTCTCTCCATCTCTCTGTATTTCTTCTTCCCAGTCTCTCTTCTAGTCTCTCCCTCCCAGTCTCTCTCTCTCTCTCTCTCTCTCTCTCTCTCTCTCTCTCTCTCTTCCCCCCCCTCTGTCATAAGTGTTGTTTACCTATTCACCTATGAAGTGGAAACTTCCAGTTTCTTTGGAAAGTTAGTTAGGTCAAATAATGTTTTGCTGGGGTACGCAGGTGAAAGATGTTTGGATATAGCAAACACATGAAAGGACACTTGATGAAGGAGTATAAATATGACCCCACAGACAGTAGGGGACGAGCACTTAGCTTTGGTGTGCTCTGCCTAGCATGCATTGGTTAGCCTTACATAGCATTGTTGAGCTCAACTTGTGGTAACACTGCCATTGAGAGACACTCACCCAAGAACTGTTCTGGAAGGTGAGCCTGGCTGTTTCTTCAGGATTGAACTACAGCTGCCTGGTGTCCGCCTGCCTAGACTGGTGACTGCTGGTTTATGTGTGGTGTCTGACTACCTAGAGGACCGGTCTGCAGCTGCTGAGTCATATTTGGTGTTTGCTATGGAACTGAACTGCTGCCCGAGAAGATTGAGCTCACCCCAAAGAACTATTGCTAAAGAGGTCTGCTTTTCCCATATCCTAATAAATTTCCTCTTCCACTACCTCTGCTGGGTAGTGGACTAGAGGAGAGGTTGACCGTTTATTAAAAGTAGGTTGCCAGACATTTATGCCGACATACCCATGGGCTGAATTTCATCTATCCTCTGGGCTCACAGTACTTTAACTGTTTGGCTGGCCACACCCTGAGCTTGAGCCTCTTCTCTTGTGGTCCACACCCTTCTCTGATCACATGCTGTAGTTTGTCTGTCTCCCAGGGGGCTTCGAAGCTTAGTTCCCAGAGTGGTACTATGAGAAGGTGACAGGAGCTTTAGGAGGTGGTGCCTAGTGGGAAGTCCTTGAGCCACTGTTGGCACACTTTAAAGAAAATTATGGAATGCTGTCCCCTTCCTCTTTTCTTCCTTTTAGCTTGCTGGCTTTGAGGAGCAGTTTGTTCTGCATGGGCTACCTCTATGACATGTTGTTTCATCGATGTCCAATGTGAAAAGACAAGACTCTCAAACCCTGAGCCTAAATTATTCTTCTCTTCATATATTCATTTTTCCAGGTATTTGTGATATGCCAAAGCTGCTGTCCCACACAGCCCAGTGATTTTTTTGAACATACTTTGCAGCCCAGCAGGTGGCAGAGGGAACCCAATGCTTCCTCAGGGAGCCTGAGATCCTGAGAGGACACAGCCCAGGTTTTGGGAGAGGTAAACACACCTTGGCTGGAGGCCCCAGGTAGGCCCCCAGGACACACAACAACAAAGAATTTGCATTTAAGGGGAAGGCGTCAGGACTGAGCAGAGGCAGGCCAGGAGAGTAACCTACACAGAACACTTCAGATGTAAAAGAACCAGAACCAGCCTGAGCTGTTTGGCTAGGAGTGACCTTAAGAGCAGAGTCTCTTAGTTCCTGTAGAGGTCAGGTTCTAAGGGCAGTCACAAAGGGGACAGGAGATCAAGATGGGAGAGGTCACTGAGGAGGACAGATAACCTCTAGGAAGAGATCACCTAGGAAGGTGGCAGTCACCTGGGACGGTGGAAGTCAGAGAAGGGAACAGTCGTTATCACGAGAGGAGGCTGCGCACGGAGGAAGCACAGGGGCCAGGCTTTGGGCTGGGGAGCTGGGGAGGTTGGCCCTGTGGCAGCAAGATCACTCCTCTGTGTTCTAGTTCCTTCCTTGACAAGTGGACCAATCAGATCCTTGGTATGGCTCAAAATGGGAAGTGAAGCCTCTCTGGCAGCTAGTCCCATCTCTCCCGTCTTGCCGTCACTGCACCATGCAGTAAGATGATACTGTCTTCTTATTCTGTGGTACCAGCATATGCTCTCAGCTGCCAGGGAGGAGGGCTCGAAGAGTCTCGTTTGACTCCTCGTGACAGATAAGAAGACTGACAGGCCTATATCCAGCTTGTGACAGAGCCTGGCAGTGCCTGCTCCTTGTGAACACTATGAGTGATGGGTTAACCATGAGCTGGGACCCGAATCTCAGAGGCAGAAGCAGGAGGAAGCTAGTCCTGCCACCCAGGATTCGGTGATAGATCCTGAGCTGTGCAGCCAGGAAGGGAGGATTCCCCAAAGAAACACTGTCAGGCTTTGTTCTTCAGCCAAGTCCTGATCGGACTGGGTGACCTGTTTGGGAGAAGATGGGGTCATGTGGCATCCATCACGACAAAAAGGATGAGTGCAGAGGCAGGCCGTCAGGGAAATGGGGATCTCTGAACAGTTAGAATAGATATGTGGCTGGGGTTCTACTTCAGAGATGCTTGGGCCAGCCAGTCAACCTTCTGCCAGCTGCTGTCAGTTGCAAGATGGAAGGAAACACAGATGGAGCCAAAAAGAGCCTGAAAGGGCCCTGGGGGAGAAGATTCTGGAAGAGCAGGGCCTGGGGGGTGGAGAGAACTTTTTCCTCTTTCTGCACTGGCTCTCAAAACTGATTTATTTCCAAAGAAGTGGGTTTGAGGGATGAGGTGTCCCAAATGGGCAGGCAGCAAGGATGTGGCAATCTGGACCATCCTGGATTCCAAATAGCCTGTGTTCTGAATAGACCTTTTGTTCTGCATGGCTGGGACGAAGGCGTGGAACTGGTATCAGATGCCCAGAAAGGGCTGTGACTAAAGCGTCCATGATAAGTGGAGCATTTTAATAGAAAAATCCATGTAATTTGTTTGAATAAAAATGCGTGTTCCTTATAATCCTTTTGTTTCCCTAGCTGTCCATATTAATAGATCATTAATACTTCAGGAATGCTAACTATTGTCTTAGAAAACAAACACAAGGGCGGGGAAAGGAAACTCATTGTTGCCCAGGTGTAAGTAAAACCATGGTCACAGGGCTGCAGAAGAGAGCTCAGTCAATAAAGCACTTCCCATGCTAGTATCAGGACCTGACTTTGCTCCCCAGCCCCCATGTGAAATGCTGGGCCTTGGTGTGAAGTCTTGTGATCCCCACACTGGGGTAGTAGAGACAGAAGGATCCCTGAGGCTTGCTGAGTGTCCAGCCCATCCTAAGTCACAGTGAAGTGCACCAGGCTTGAGGAATAATGCCCAAGGTTGAACTTTGGCTTGTACACATATGTGAGCATGCATGAACATGCACACAAACAGACACATGTACACTTACAAACTAGCGATCATAGGGAATGAAGGGGTTCACAAAATGCTTGGCCTAAGACACTAGCATCAGAAACGAAGAAGTCTGAGGAGTTGCTCAAGGGGCAAGCACTCAGTACATGGAGCCATGGCTAAAGCCTCAGAGTATGTGGTACACATTTTGACCTATGGGGTAGACTTCACATTAGGGCCTTGGGTGCCCTTGGCTGTCCTCTGCAGGCCTCTGTTGGACAAGTACTCCAGGAAGGGACTCTAGGATGGGCTGTGTTTGTACAGCTTGGGTATGGGAAGACATTCAGGAGAGCCTTTGCTTTCTTGGGTTGCTGTGTTATGGTGCCCTATGTTCCTTTATGGTTTGAAAGGGGAAGAAACCTAGCCTTGAGTCTGACACCACCCATCTTTCAATGATGGCTTTCCTGGATCCAACTGTGAAAAACTATAATTCTGTACTGAACCTCCCAGCTCCTAGCCTCAGTTTTTTCAGTACAAACTAATGTTGGCAGCCAGACAACACATCTGTATGATCTCCGTCTTAGGACCAGGGTTATAGGGCATTTATTATTCTCCAGTCTGAATCTCCAGAAAGCCATGGTGTGCAGCGTACAGGCACCAGCAGTTTATGGCCTTGTTTTGTATATGGAGTCAAATTCTCCCTTTCCCTGTCCATCAAGCCTCTGCCTGTAGCAGGAAAAGGCTCTGAGGTGGGTAGAAATGTGCAGGTCAGGGTCAGGGTCAGGGTCAGGGTCAGGGTCAGGGTCGGGGTTAGATTAGGAGGATGCTGCTGTGTTCTGAGGATATATTTTCAGCACCATGAACAGAACCAGGCACTTCGGGGCAGTTCGTTGTACATGGTGAATTCATGACAAATGGATAAGACCCATTCTGGACCTCCTAGATCCACCAGTACAGAAGATGAGCCAGAGATATATAGTGATCCCTATGCAGTGTGTGGCTGATGCACAGAGCTGGTTTCATCTTGAGGTGCTGGAACAGGGAGGAGGCCACTGGCTGGGCAGTTTCCTGGGTATCCTTGGAAAGAGGCAAGAGTGACCAAGGGTTCGCCTTGAAGGCTGAGACCAGGGTGACACATCTGTGCCCTCCTATACATGTGGTGGTAGCTCCTTGGGCCTCTCAGCAGCCTGCCCAGCTCATGTCCCCAAGGTGTTTTCTCTGTCTCTATTGCTGTTATCTGACAGGCCCTGGGGGGGAGGCTGGCTTGCAGATGGATGTGCAGACAGACATATTTTGCTGAAGTTGACAAGGTGTCCAGGGAAGGCAGCTCTAGTATGCAGATCAGGAGGTCAGGCTGAGGGGAAGAGGAACGGCTGTCTCCTGCTGCGTGTCTGCCATGCCAAGCTGAGTTGCAACACTGCAGTCTTACCACGTCTGCTGGCAGCCCTGAGTCTCCTTCTCTCCCTCTTGTTACCACTGCTGGGGAGTGTTCTGTCCAGGCCTATTCTAACACAGTGATACTGTGGTCCAGGTCTATCTATTTTGACACATGAACACCGTGTTTCCTTGCATGGACCAGGTAGGGCAGGTAAGCATGGGGATTGGCTCTCCCCTTATCCCCCTGCCTTGAGTCTTAGATAAGGTGAACCATCCCATACACTTTCCCTGAAGTCAGGACCTTCCAGATCTAGGAAAAGAGATAAACAAGCCGAGTAGAAGGGCCTGGCCTCTACTTGGTGTGGGAAATCTGTCTTCATTTCTCAGCAATTCTTCTGCACAATCTCTGTTACTAAGAAAGACTGTGATGGGTTTAGGGTCTCAGGAGGCTGCTGTGCCTCAGAGGCCTCTGGTCCAGGGATGAAGTAGACAGCTGAGTTGGAACAGTATGGGCATCAAGTGAGGAAACCTGTCCCTTGGGGGCACGAACAGTCACGATTCACTGTCTCCGTGTTTTGAGTTCACAGAGATGGGTAGTACATTCTCTGTAAGAAGGCAGCGTCTGTGAAGGCAGCCTCCCGCTTCTCGACTCTGTTATCTCTCATCTAGATCTCACTGACAACATAGGGACAGTCTCTTCCCCGTCAGCCTGCCCACGGAGGGGACAGCTTGTTGTCACGAGCTCCTCGACATCCTGGTAAGATGAATTGGTAAAGTTTGTGTATTGCAGGCTATGGAGCCAGACAGAAAGAAACCCTGGCACCACCTATAGCGGCATGTCCAGGCCAGCTAGCCCTGTGGCAGTTAAATCTCAACATGAACCCAGAGTCTCAGCACCCAGGCTGTGGTCACCTGCCCATGTGGCCATCTAACATAGACAGAGTCAGCAATAGAGAGGTGTGAGGCTCTTTCTGGACATTGTTTTTCACCAGACCTTTCTCTCTGTCAACTTCAAGATTTCCACTTTTGCCCCATTCAGCATCCAGCCCTTGCAATACATCCGGGGTGTGTGTGTGACAGGATTCCTAGTAAGTCTTAGCAATACCCTGACTCCATCTTTCAGCTCTGGACATTCTCAATGGGTCCTCTGTCACCACAGCCTGTTTCTCTATGGTAGAGGGTTCAGTGTGGATGAGAAGTAGTGTGATATGTTTCAGGGGGTTCCATGGCTCACCTGAGGCTCCTACCAATGACCCATCACTGCAGACATGAAACGCTCTTCATACCTGACCTCTGGCTTTTGCCTGAAACTTGAAAACAACCTTCTTTCTGGGGTCCTCATAGGCAGAGGAACCAGTTTTACTGGGGCAGTTGTCTAGAGATAGGCTGTAGAGAGATAGCAAGTTAGATACAGGTAAAGACAGAATGAGTCAGAGAATGAGAAGGAGCCAGAAGATTAAAAAAAGATTGCCAAAATTAGTATGAGGCCAAGCAGAACAATTCGAGAGATACTGAGAGAGAAGCCAGATGGAACCAGTCAGCTTAGGAGTCTGAGCCAGAACAGCTGAGTTGAACCAGCTAGCCAGAGCACAGGCATAACTAGAAGGGGGGAGATTATTAGCAGTAAGTCTCAGAGGCTGAAGACATTTTAGGCCTAGGTAAGATTGTACAGAGGCTAGAAACTTCCAGGACTAGGTCTAGATTAGCAGACAGAGGCAGGAAGCCTCAGAAATGATAATTACTTCAGGTGAGTAAAATATATACTAACACACATTATAAACGATCTTGGGAGGATTTGCTTATACGATAGAGACTGGATTGTCTTCAAATGACCGTCTATGGCTTCTCTGTCGAAGCAGCTTAGACAGCCCACAGCCAGCTGTAACTTCAGATCCAGGAGATCTTATTCCTCCTCTGGCCTCTGAGGGCATCTGCACATATATGGTACATATGTGTGTGCATGTACAGTCCCTCCCTCTGTGTGTGTGTGTGTGTGTATCTTAAAAAAGAAACCCAAACACCGAATTAGTTTACCTTTTAAAATCCACCATATCTCATATTCTTAGGACATGAGCAGCATATACTCAGATGTTTGCCAGAATGTAACATGGAATGGTCTCTAGACTCATTCTTGACGGAGCGTTTGATCTGTCTATAAACTATCCACATCCTTGTCATCACTCCAGTTTTCTGAGCTCCCCTAGAATCACCCACTGAGTTCTGTTTGCAGCACCCTAGGGTTTCTGTGGCCGATGGTTCAGAACATTTCCAAATTCTTCCTGGAAACGAGTTCCAAAGACTTAGGAAACCGCATGGCCATTTATCACAGCACCAACTCCACTTCTCTGCTGCCTGTTTCTGTCTTAGCCATTTGTTGTTGATGCTGTGGCTAAAAGATTTGTTTTGGCTTGTGACTTCTCAGAGATTTTAGTTCATAGTGGGGACAGCATGTGAACTGGCCTTGTGTCTGTGGGAATGAGAGGTGGTGATTTATCACATGGAAGTGGATAGAAAGCACAGAATATAGGCTGGAACTTCCAAGGGCCTGATTCTTGTTCTCCACTTATGCTAATAGGCCTTGCCAATAGCTCCATAATAGGGCCACAGCCTCCATAATACCTTCACATGTTGAAGAATGAGTGATCCAAGCATAATTCTGTGTAGGAACATCTCAAGTCTAAACTATAGCAATGAACTTGATTATTATCCAGTCTGATTCCTGGGAATCTAGTCTACAATAGCTAGGGGCAACTCTGGGCACTGGTGAACTTGGCAGCCACATGGTGACCACCTGATTTTTGTGCCCTGCCTGCTTGAGCAGGCTGTCACAGAGGGTCAGTGGGAAATCTGGAGTATATCAGACATGTTGAAAAAGTGTTTCTGGAAGGAGAGTGGGGTCATCTGTGGCAGAGCCCAGGAGTGGTCAGCAGGCCTGCTACAGAGGTCTGTACTACATGTGATACAGGGTCTGTTGCTCTCCAAATCACTCGTTGATTGCTTGTTGTCACATAGTCTCCAACACTTCACATAAGTCATTTTAGCATCAGTGAACACAAAAGGCCCAAATCGAATGTTTCTTTGAAGGCATTTACATCCTCTCCCACCCTCACGTTTGATGAAGGTTCCATGCAGCAACAGATGCAGAGGGAGCATTAGGGACGTGTTGGGAAGTCACACGAGGATCACATGTCATGTGAGTCATGAGTTTTCACTTGGATTCGGTGCCCATCCCTGACAGTGATTTTTTTTCAGTGCCCCCCCCCCACAGTGCTCTCTTACACACTAAAGCTGAGGGACCAGCACAGATCTGCATCCCTGTTTGGATAAATGCTTTGGAAGCCACCTGAAGACCCCAGGCTAATATCCTTGCTGAATGGAGTGCTTGCTCACTCAGTCATGTCTGCTGGCTTCCAGATTCCGTGAGGATTTAGAAACCCCTTCTGCTGTTGGTGAGATCATAGTGCTGTTGTAAACTCATTTGAAAACTCAGCATGTAGACAAAATTATCTGTTCTCACAGTTTCAGTAGGAAAACAAAATTTGGCAAGGCTAATGTCATGGTAAAAATAATTCTGCCACCCGGACTGTGGAGCTCTCTGTGCATGGTCAAGGGCCTCTCCAGCGATGTGCAGCAATCTCCTTGCCTAAACAGTGGTCATCCCCGGAACCTACACCCAGAGAACCTTGGAATCAACAACTGGGTGATCTTAAAAGATGTTTATTAAAATCTACCATGTCTTCAAATGACAATACTCCCATTTTCCCCAGCATCAGATTTCCTGAGCATTTGAGCCCTTGAACAATTACTTGGCAAGCTGACTCTAGTACCCTATGATGGCATGAAGCCCTTTGTAAACCAAACCTTTAAATTTTGGATGTGGTTGTATAAAAACCAGTTGGAAATCCTTAATTGAAGCCATCATGAATAGAATCCACAAATGTCAGTTATTAACATTTTTAGCAAATTGTAATTACGGGAAACAAAGCTCTCGCACAGGAACACAGCTGTCATTTATCCTAATAAGGTGAGGGAGGGGCTGCATAGGGCATGTGATGGAGTGGGAGGGGTCTGTACGTGACACTGGTGAGGTAAAGGGCCTGCATATGGCACGGCAAAGCTCATAGCACTTGTAGTCCTGACTCACACCTTGCATATCTTTGGCCTGTTGGAGGATCCTGCCAGCATAGCTCTTAACTCTCCTCAGGTCCGCTTGTAATAGGGTGGAGAGGGAGCTGATAGCAAGGCCAGGACTTTTCTGGCATATTTGACTGGACCAGTAATCAAGGAGCATCCTGGACAGCTATGTCGTATTCTATGCATTCTGTTGTGAAATAAGGTGTGTCAAAAATACCTACCTGGATGGGCTAGGAGATGGCTCAATCAATAGAATGCCTGCCATGCATGTGTGAGGACCCCTGTTAGATCCCTAATGCCTCTGTAAAAGGTAAGACTCCATAGTGCACACTTGTAATGCCAATGCCTGAGTTGTGGAGACAGGGAGATCCCTGGAGCTTGCTAGTCAGTGGGCTAGTCTGATGGGCGAGCCTCATATCTCAGTGAAAGGCCTTGTTTCAAAAACAGAGACAGTGTTACCTGAGGTGGACCTTTGCCTGCATGTGTGCACATGTGCGTGTGCATGTGCACCTGCACAACACACACACTGACACACAGAAACACACATGCAGACAGATAGACAGACACACACACACAAGAGAGAGACAGACACACAGAGAGACATACAGAAACACATAGACACAGATGCATACAGACAGACAGAGAGACAGATACACACACACACACACACACACACACACANACANNCACACANACANANACANANANACACACACACACACACACACACACACACACACACACACACACACACCATGAATAGATGTCAAAGACAGCAATACTCTAACACTTTTTCTGCTTGCTGAACAGAAGCATCAGTCTTGGAAATGTTTGCCAACCACGACTCTCTCTGGGCTTATAAGGAACCTACATTCCTGCAGAGAGAAGAATTTCTAAGCTAGAAGTGTATCTCTTTTAGGAGAGTTATAGAATGCATTGATTAAAAGTACATGCAAGGTCATGAATAATTTTTTTATAAAAAATTTAATATCTTACTAAAACACATGATTCTAAAAAAATTCTACAGATTCAGGACAGAGGCAGAACCTGGGGTGAAATGTTCACACAGACATGTTATGGTCAGTGTTAGCTTCACAGGACTACCTGGGAGGCAGGCCTCTGGCCATGTCTGTGGGGAGTTTTTCTTGGTACAGTAATTGATGTGGGAATATGCAGCTTAACTGTGGGAGGAACCATTCCCTAGGCAGGGGATGCTGGGCTGTGAGCATGTATTCATTGCAGTTCTGACTGGACACAATGTGACTAGCTGCTTCAAGCTCCTGCTGCCTTGACTTTCCTGCCAAGATGGAGTGTACCTTGACCTGTCGACCAGGATCTTTCTCCTTAAGCTGTATTTGTCAGTGTGTAATCTTAGCCACTGGGGAATAGGGTACAAGTACCAAGACTACCTTTTAAAGATTTATCTTTATTTTATGAATATGAGTGTTTTACCCGCAGGTATAGATGTGAACCACGAGCGTGCCTGGTGCCTGTACAGGTCAGAAGAGGACATTTAGTCTTCAGAATCTGGAGTTACATGTGGCAGTGAGCTGCCATTTGGGTACTAGGGACTGAGCCTGCGTCTTTTGGAAGTGTTCTTAACTACTGACATGTCTCTCAAGTCCCCCGAGAATATTTAAAATTTTTAATTTTTAATGTTCAAATAGTCATTTAAAGGATTTTAAATTTTGTTTTATTAAACATAGATAGGTTGTATTTTCTTTTCTTTTCTTTTTTTTTTTTCTGTTGTTAAAGGAGCTGTAGTGGTTTGAATGAGAATGGCCCCCCATAGGCTCAAATATTTGAATATTTAGTCATCAGAGAGTAAAACTGTTTGGGAAGGATTGGAAGGTGTGGCCTTGTTAGAGGGTAGGAGGTATGTCACTGGAGGTGGGCTTTGCGGTTTTAAATGCCCACACCAGGCCCAGTATCTTTCCTCCACCCCTCCGCCCACCTCTGTGTGCCTGCTGCCTGTGGATCAAGATGTAAAGCTCTCAGTTACTATTTTAGTGCCGTGCATATGTACTTACCACCATGATGATCATGGACTAACCCTCTAAAACTGGTGTGAATACAGAGGTGGCGATATGAGTGACCCAGGCATCCCAGAGTCACAGAGGAGGTAGGGAGGGCTATTCACCCAAGACTTCCGGGCTGGGAAGTAGGTACTTGTGAATTTTCTTGTATAGATGGGGACTTGTCATTTTACCTCAGGAATGGTGACCTTGAGGACATGGTGACCTTTAAGACATGGTGTTACTGTCGGGCTGGAACCCCTGATTATCCCCTGTACAAGTTGGGAACCCCAATCTGCCCTCCTTCCCCTAGCCATACCCACACAGAGAAAACTCTCCCTGCCCCCTACCTCCTTCTTGGAGAAAACATAAGGCCAACATCTCCTCACTCAGCGTTTCCAGCAACCCACCCAAGAGTGCCTGAGTTGGGGCTTAGTTTTGGACTATTAATGGATACAATCCCAGCTCCTAGCTGGTACATCCTCACTCCTTGCCTAAGCTCTATAAAAGCCCCTTGCTTTAGTCTGACTATGTGACTTCACGGCCCTCTACCCATGAGCCCACCCAAGAGCTACCTCCTAATAAATCTCCCTGTATCTACTTTTGATCTGGTCTAATATGGCCCATATCTGCATCACCAAGGGAGAGAAAATGCCTCTGAGTTACCTGTGGCGACCCTGGCTGCCTTCCTACCTAAAGGTTATGGTCACCTGACTTCTGCAGTGACTGTTCCCCTTGCTGCAGGTGTCTGCGGTTGCCCGGGACCCAGCCACGTAGAGTGTGGATTGTTACGACTCTAGGTGGCTCTCTATTTGGTCTCATTGGACCATAGCAAATCAGGCTGGAGCGCGCACTGTTGCTTTAGCTTGCATTCATATTCATTTAATGAAGCTGACTGTTCTCAGCTGTTCCTGTTGGCTCTGATGAACGTTTCTAGGCGACACTCCATCTCCCTCTCCTTTCCCCAGGAGTACTGGGGCCTGCAGGATTGTTGGTTATCTGTACAGAGCAGTCAGGGACCCCTTTCCTTATGCCCTGCTGTTGCTCTCTGTGTCCAGTTCCCCCTCTGAGCCTCTCCCTTTGCTGTTGTCATCTCAGTGTGACCTCTGGGGCACCTCCTCTCCTCCATCACACCAAGCTCACGAAGCCTTCCCTGACACTCCCAGATCTCCCTTGCGTTCTGAGTACCCACGTCACAGAGGACAGCTTATCTATGTCCTCCTGCTCTCGAATGAGCTCTCTAGGACAGGCTGACTGATTCCTTCTGGTCCCCAGTGCTTGGTTACCCAGGGAAACTCTTCCCTAACCTTGCAGTCTTTCTGAGGCAGGTATCCAAGGTTTCGCATGACTGCTGGCCGTTCGGGGGCAGCTGGCCGGCCCAGTGTCTACCTTTCTTGGTGGCTGATGGTCAAGTTGGTGGCCCTCCTCAGCTGCTAAAACCATTCCACCGAGCCCACCCTCAGTCTGGGTTCTCTGCCAGCGATCAGGTGGTCTGTTCAGTTCAGGGTTGTCCCTGCTGGGCTTTCTTGAGGACAGAAGCCATGTTCTCTTGTTCAGTCTGTCTCCTCGTTCTGGTCTGGTGCCAAGGACTCTGCATGCTCAGTGAACCGGTACACACGACATGCAGATGCTGTGATCTTGGCAGGATAGATGGGAGGGGATGCTCTCCCTCTCCCCACCTTCATCTGGAACCGAGGATCAGATCTCAGACTTGGCAGATTTAGATGGAAGAAGTGACTTTGGTAGACCTTGAAGGATTCTACCAGCTGGTCCTGGAGGGAGAGAAGCACAGAGAGAGGGAGGGCTGCATTTCAGAGTCTCAGTGGGAGGAAGACCAGTGGACACAGGTAGAAACCCTCTCTTCATGTCAGCTCTCTCCTCAGAAGCCAGAGACGGTGCCCAAGCTTCCCACAAGGGATATTTGTAAGCAGGGAAGGCCAGATGCGCAACTACACTGTAATCTCCCCAGCATGCCATAGCCACAATGGGCATTAAGGAGTGAAGTCGAAGATATGTCACCTGTGTGCGTACCGTCCCAAGCTTGATCTTCTGCCTCTGGAGAGCTAAACCCAGAGCCTGGTCCTTGGAGACCAGGACAGGAAAGTATTTTTTTTATCAAGGACCTTCTATCACAGCTCACACCCTGTTGAAGCATTCTTGTCTTCTCAGAAAGCTCCTCTCCATCTGTGCCACAAACGGAGCCACCCTCAAGGGGTTGGGTGAGCAGACACTATGCAAAGCAAAGTGTCTCATGGGCTGCAGTGTGATCACACTGCTCCTGTGCATGGTAGGCACATCGTATGTGACCTTGTGCGTCTGAGGGCAAGGGGGGAGTGCTCTCCCTCNGTGTGTGTGTGTGTGTGTGTGTGTGAGAGAGAGAGAGAGAGAGAGAGAGAGAGAGAGAGAGAGAGAGCACACTTAGGAAGAACAGGGAGAACGTGGCAGCGGCAGCAGACAGGCAGGCAGGGGACCTTAGATGAAGGCTTCCCCGACTCACACTCAGGCTCACACTCAGGCTCACACTCAGGCTCACACTCAGGCTCTCTCACCGTTGGAAGCTACTGGTTCGCTGAGTCTGATAGTCTCTCTCACGCACTCTCCCAGATGCTAACTGAGCCCACTGGGGCTTAGTAGCAGGCCCACAGTGTTCCCATCTCCCCTTCTCCTTGCCTTGCTATCCAAACTCATCCAGCGTGACTCAGACCTGTGGAGCTCAGCTGTCAATCAACACCAGAACACTGGGCTCTCAGAGCTTCGGGGAGCCCTCCGTGCCCAGGCAGTTTCTTTGTAGTCAGACGCCCTACTCCCTCACCTACTCAGTGAATGTAGGGTTGCACTATGATAATAGTTTAGAACCAATTGTATCAAAGGCCCTTCCACCCTTGGATGGGAACAAACTATTCTTAATGGTGATACTTTCTTGGTGGAGCAGGGACTGTGGTAGTTGGAGGAGGGGGACTTGAGGCCGAGCCTTCCTCCTCTCCAAGCCCCGACAAAAATCACAGGGCTCACTGGGTATCTGCTAAGTCAGGGAGCAACCTGTTTCCACTTTTAATTTAATTATCGATTGCTTCTGCCTTGATAGCAGTAGAGCTTCTGTGAAATGCAATTACTGCCTTCTACCTGAGGCTTTGATCGGCTAATGATGTCTCCAAAAGCACTCTGCATCCGTCCTGCTTTTAATTAAACTAGTCTGCCAGGGAGGGAGCCAGCCGTCCTCCCACCTGCCAGCTTTGGCCACACTCCCCCGGGGACAGTGTTCCTCTGTTCCCAGCCACAGGCTGTGGGGTCTAGGAACCTCCCAGGGGTCCTGGTACCCCAAATAGCATTTATGATCCCATGATGCTCTCCTGGAATTGCAGCCCTAATGAGACAAATAAGCTTAATGGGCCCGTCTCTGTCCCTCAACATAAAGCCACGTGTTACCAAACAAATGTGAAGTTCTTACCAACCTTTCCCTTCAGGACTCAAAGCCAGAGGTTCCCACTGGAATTCAGGTGGATACAGGAGAAGGCACCAGATCAGAGTTGAACACTTTGCCATTTAGCAGCACACCCTAGAGGACAGGTCACTGGTCTCTCTGACATTTTTTTTCTTTTTCACGTATAACAGGAGGATGACAGACAAGGCTGCGGTTTCTTAGCTACAGCCTTGGTGGCAGGTATATTTGCCATCGCTGCTGCTTCTGGCGTTGGTGAAGATGATTCAGCAAGCGTCACCATGCCTCCCATTGCCCGTGGGGTCCAGAGCAAATACTCCCCAATCAAATTTATTCTAGAAGGAAAGCATAACTATTCAAACCAATCAAGTAAATAAAGATCCCAGGCCTTCCTGTGGGACATCAGGACAGATTGTTTCCCCCCAACCCAAGTAACTTATAAAAAGATCTTTTTGATTTTTGTGCTCTTTAGACTTTGCAACTAAAAGGAGAGTCGTGTCCTTGGGAGGCCAAGGAAGGAGGCAGCCTGAGCTGCATAGTGAGTTCTGGGACAGCCTGGGATGTGGAGTGAGAACATGTCATTTCTGTGATTGTGTGGCATTGGGGACTGAACCCCGAGTCTCACAAATGCTAGACGGGTTACCCTACCATGGGCTCATATCCTTAAACCACCCACACATGTTACCTGTTTCTGTGCGTGCATGCGAGTGTGTGTGTGTGTGTGTGTGTGTGTGTGTGTGTGTGCCATTGTGTACGCATGTGGAAGTCAGAGGCAAGCTTTGGATGTTGCTTCTCACCTTGCTTGACACAGAATCTCCCGTTGACCTCTGGGTATGCTGGCTCACGAGCTTCTCACCCTCTCTCCACTTCCCATCGTGCTGAAGGAGTACTAAGATGATAAATATACTATTATGTCCAGCTTTACATGGGCTCTGGGGATCTGAACCTGGGGCCCCATGCTTAGGCAACGAGCACTTTTTCCACTGAGCCATCTCCCCAGCCCTTGTGCGTTGATGCCATGTGTTCCTTATCTGTTCACCTGTGGATGGGCACTCAGGTTGAACCATGTCTTGGCTAGATAGAACAGTGGAAACAGGGGGTGGTGGCTCATGTCTATAAACCCCAGCATTCAGACATCGAGAAGGAGGGCCAGGAGTTCAAAGTCATCCTTGACTATGCAGTGAGTTTGAGGCCGTTCTGTGCGACATGAGACCTTGACTCAAAAAACAGAAGAGAAAAGCAGCCTACAGTGAGCACGGGAGCCGAGGAGTCCTTGTATTTCCTTGCCTTCTCATGTAAACTCTCTATAGACTTCGAATGTTGGAAAGATATAGAGAGATATAATCAGTCATATTCTCAAGCTTGCAAGGTCTCATTTTCTGAGATCCACCCTACCACCATGGGTAGAATGCTAATCAATGTTCCAAACACACAGTATGTGCTTTACAGGAACTTGAACTCTTGGTCTCAGGGTGAGCACATGTGACTAGGGTGACATCTTCCACAGAATATAGAGCTGCAGGGACACGCGCCTCCTGTCTAGAGTACACAGGTGTGGGGCGGAGGAAAAGGCCATAGGCCCAAGGAATGGCCAGATCAAGGTACCTTGAGGAGAAGCCTGGTGAGGACAGAGCCCGGTGGTTGTTTATTGTTCAACGAGGCTCCAGAGGAGAGTCAAAGACAATGAGGTGCTGCTTTTTAGCTGTTGGGTTTGTGAGTTTTAAATATTGGTGACAGCCTTGGTTGGTAATGGCGTTGGGAACCAGCTGGCCTTACGCTGTCTGAGCACGGAGCTGTCTTTCTTTCCTGGTTTTCTTTCTTGGTTTCTGTCAAAGCTGTATCCTTGGGTTCTGTAACTGGATCTTAGCTACTCTAGAGCCGTGGCTGCAGTCTGTGAAGCTCTGTGCTCTCTCACCCACGATCTACACCAGAACAGCCATCTTGCTCATGATGCCCCAGATCCTGGAAGCTGACGATGTACCTTTTGACAGGAGAGCTGGTCCTTGAATACAACTGGATTCATACTGTGGAGCACTGTGTAGATGCTAAGACAACGATTAGGTAGATTGACATCAGAATGACATGGTGTACTCACAGTGTCCCCGCCTTTGAGTCCTTTGAGTTGAGGAGCCCCTCTCCTCTGTTCCTTGGGATGACTATAAAGAGCATTTGACACTGTTCTCGGCATAATGAAGATGTTGGACCAACAGACACAGGCCATTTTTCCTCATGAGCTAAGAGACAAAAACCCATTGGAAAACTGGTTTACTTCGGTTTCTGTGATAAACACCATGTTGAAAAGCAACTTGCGGTGCAAAAGGGTTTATTTCATCTTATAGTCTTTCAAAGAGCAGGAACCCAAGAAGAAGCAGAGACAGGGACCTCAGATGAGCACTGCCTACTGGCTTCCTCTCCATGACTTGCTCAGCTAGTTTTCTTATACCTTTCAGGACCACTTGCCCAAGGAAAGTACTGCCCATATTGGCTGGACCATTATCTACATTAACTATCAGTCAATAGATCAATCTGGTGGAGGCAATCCATAAACTGAGGTTCTCTATTTCCAGTTGACTCTAGTGTAGCCATGTTGGATGATCTAACTAACTAGAGTAGCCATGTTGGATGATCTAACTAACTAGTGTAGCAATGTTGGATTATCCTAGTGGTCCTACCATTTGTGATTGGGAGAGGCAGGAAGAGCCAGACAAAGCATAGAGGTAGATCCAGGCTGGGATCAGCTGCCAGCTGTGAGCTCTTGATATATCATGACTGCACCTCAGCTGGCTCCATCTCTAACAGTCAGCTTAAGCTAAGTTCTGTTGCAGTAACAACATCCCCTAAAGTCCTTGCTCATGTGACACTCTCATCACTAGTGGCTCTGGCTCTTCCTCTGGGCCCTGGGCTGAGGAGCTGGCTCTCTCTGGAACACCGCTGGCATCAGACAGAGGAGAAGAAAAGAAAGATCTTTTGGTAGCTTATAACACGCTTCCATTCCCATCCCATGGTCAAGGAGTCACTTGAGCGAGCATCACAAGGGCAGACAATTTCCCTACCCAGTGAGGGGGGATGGGGAATGCAGTGCATTAACACACAGCAACCTGGGTAAAAGCGAGTGCTTGCCCCTCCCTGAGTGATGGAGGAGAGACCCAGAGATATGCAACAAGCACGTGGTGTCTCTGTCTCCCCGAGGATGGCAGCGCAGCATGTGTTCTTTCTCTCCTTGCATCATTCTGCTTTTAAGGGTCCTGGGTGACTTCAGAGCCACAGATTCAGATGAACGAGGACAAGATCCATCTTTGAAGCTGCTTTTGATCTTGGTTCGGGTGAGGATTTGAAAACCTTCAGCTGGTGCCGTTTTGATTCTCAAGATGTGGGAAGAGGAGCGGTTTATTCATTCGACTCTGGGCTGTACGTTTAGAGGTGTCTGAGGTACAGGAGGGGTCATGGGCCATTCCTGTGGCTCAGTAGGGTGGACTTAGTCTCATTCTGGAGACTCCTTGGTCCCTGTGTTGTCTGATGGCTCCAGGCTATCATGAGAGTCTCCATGATAGAGAAACAGGAGGGTCTATGGCAAAAAGGAGTTGGGACTATGGAGGCAGAGGTCAAAGTGATGTGGGGCCATAAGCCAAGATGCACCAATGGCCCGAGGAGCTGGGTAAAGCTGGGAAACAGGGCAGAAGGCCCTCATTAGAACTTCCATCTATGCATTTTGTCTACCTTAGGCTTTTGGTACCTAGAGCTGTAGGATAACAGTTCTGTGTTTTAAGCCTCTGGGTTTGGCTTGTGGTTCTTTGTTATAGTAACCACAGGGCATGAATTCCTAAGGCCAGGTAGTGGCCACTTCGGGTGAGCTGCTGCATGCTGGTCTGATACTCTGCCAGTGTAAAAATACCTGAAGGAATCAGCCTGAGGGGAGGAAGATCCACTTTGACTCATTGTGTGAAAGTTTCAGTCCAGGGTCCCTTGGCTGTTGAATGCAAGGTGAGGCAGAGTCCCATGGAGGGAACTCAGTGGTTTACCTTCCAGTGGCTAGAAGGCAGAGGGACAGGCAGAGGTGGGATGGGAGAGAGAGAGAGAGAGAGAGAGAGAGAGAGAGAGAGAGAGAGAGAGAGAGAGAGAGATGCAGTGACCTACCCACCTCTAGTGAGGCCAGGTCCCCCAAGTCTCTGCCATCTGACAATGCTGTCAACATGTCTTTATTGCCTCTTCCATGGGAGCCTTTGAAGGCCTCCAGACCATAGCACGGTGGGATGAAGCTTGAGCAGAGGGGCATTGGCTCCACTCACTGAGGTCTTCCCTATTCATTTCCTCATTTTTCCTCACCCACTAGGAGACCAAGGCTATTTATTTACAACTAGGTTACCTCAGGCTATAAGAAGACAGATGGCAGAGAGCCTCTAGGGCCTACAGAGGTTGGGACTCAGATTTACAGACCCTAAACTGACCCTGCTGGCAGATGTCTGGGTCTGCCAAGCTGAGGCAGGGACCCTTAGATAGAGACTCAACCTATAAAGGCCAAACTGTTCCCTTCTCCTATTCTAGTTCCTTCTGTAGCCACTGTCTCCTTATGTCCAAAATTCCATCAGTTCTCCTCTGGGGCCCTGTTCTGTTCTTCTGTAGGAGGCAGAGGTAAGGCCCTTGTGTGGTTTTCTCCTCTGCTAATATCTCCATCTCCAGGGGCAAGCCAAAGGTGGGTGTGCCAAGCCTTCAGGTTTTTTCCTTCCTCTAGCTTGGCCCCCTCCACTGCAGCTCTTTCTTCCTGGTCATCATGTACTGGTTTACTGATCTTCCCCAGGGGCGTCTGTCCTCCTCAGTGACAAGCATTGACCTTTGCAAATGGCTTTGCCATCTCCTACACTAAGCAGGGAATGGATAGGGCAGAAGCCCCGGTTCCCTTTCTGTTTTATGTAGTGTGAATCCCATTCGCTTTCAAAACCAGGCATGGCTGGCTCAGGGAAGCCCTCTTGGATGGCTGCTGCCTGGCCAAGGTCTCCCATGATCCAGGTCTTCCTTTACCTTCTGTGTTGCGAGAATCTGGCCTCCAGTCGGAGGGAGGGGTTCGTAATAGACCGCTGCTGGTAGTAATTCATCATTTGTCTGGCCCATGCTTAGGGAATGGCTGGTTGGTTCCTGGGACTCAGCAGACCTGAGCAGGGAGGCAGCTCCCAAGCTTCCTTTCCAACAGAGAAGAGACGGTCTGTGGCTGGCCTGTGCAGCCACTGGGCTTCTCCCAGTGTGTGATGTGGTGTTGGCAGAATGCTGCCCAAATACAGATATCATTTCTGTCTTGTTACCATATCTACTTGTAAAAGTAACCTCCACTCTGTTGCTTTCCCTAGCAGAAGATGTAAGATAAAACTAATCTGCCAGATCAGAGGCTGAGTGAGTCAGGGTTGACATGAAGCTGTTTAATCAATGGTGGCAGGTGGGAGTCTCTGTGTTTGCTAGGCATGGTGACTCTCCCTGCCACCCTTCCCCGTCCTCTGTGTTTGCTGATGTCCATCGTTTCTGAGTTCTGGATGTGCCCAGCCTGTGGCCACATGAAGCTGAAGATGGCTATGAATCAGCTCAACGTGATATCATAAACCTACTTAAAACACTATAAGAGGTGTGTGTGTGTGTGTGTGTGTGTGTGTGTGTGTGTGTTGTGCTGTGCAGTTGGAGGGTGAATTTTATAGGTGACAACATCATTTTATAACGTCAAGCATTTGATTACAACTGGTAGGCTTTTAGATGCTGACAAAGAGCCAGGAAACAGGTGAGCTTGACACCCCTTTCTGTCGGACTGCAAAAGCAGACTCCTATAGGGAGCCCACCTTTAGTTGTCTTAGTGAAGTGAGAAATACACTCTCACCCAGAGGGACTCAGTTCTGACAAGAACATCAACTTGGGCAGCTGGACCACTGGTGCAGAGAGGGGACAGGGGAGGAGAGGAAGAAGAGAAGGGGCAGGGACGTGTGGGTTCCGTGTCCCCATGGCCTGAGTTGGCAGAGGTCCAGTGGTCTTGAGACGATAAAGTACCTTCCTGCATGACTTGTGGCTCCTATTGACAGAGCCAGAAGTGAGTCTAATTGTATTATTTCAGTGGGGGCTCTGG
The DNA here is from genome assembly GCF_900095145.1 of Mus pahari. Lineage (NCBI taxonomy): Eukaryota > Metazoa > Chordata > Mammalia > Rodentia > Muridae > Mus > Mus pahari. Next base: position 51,565,318 of record NC_034606.1, read on the forward strand.
AGTGGGCAGAAATGACTCTGTGCTCTCTCCCAGCCAGTGACTCGTGGGAAGGAGGGAATAGCGTAAACAGGCTGTGGCCAGAGCTCTAGCCCAGTGGGAGCTGCCCACAGCTTTGGCGGGATGGGATGTGAGCCCACACTGACTGAGGGCACACCCAGAACTTATCTTAGACCTTATCATGGGTCTTGGCACTTTGAGAGGTCCCATATCTAGAGTGGGCGCCACGGAGCCTTGTTGGGTGGGTGGGGAATGGTGTCAGCAGAACACAGGATGCCCCCCTTGAGTGCCTGTTTGATTTAGATGCCTGGGGTTGTGTGATAGGCTCAGCAGAGATCCTCAGAGGATGCTTTTTGGACAGGGCTAGGTGTAGAGGTGCGACTTTTGGAGCAGTGGCTGGGAGTATGAGGTCCACTGATAGAAGCTCCGCCCACAATTCCCCGTTGGAGGTGTAGGTTCTTAGCCAGGGAAGCCCTGAAGTCGACATGCTCAACCCAATTACACCTACTGGATGTTCCAGTCTTGGAAACATTCCCTAACTCTCTGGATTCCAACCCTTCCCCCCTGCCGTGTGTGTGTGTGTGTGTGTGTGTGTGTGTGTGTGTGTGTAGATACAAAGAATACAGCCCTGAGTCTGACGTACAGAGTCTTCTTTGATTGCTCTCCGCATTATTCACGGGCCAAAAATCTGTCACCTGAGCCTGGTGATTGCTGATGTAGCTAGTCTGGCCAGTCGGCTTGCTCTGGGGATCCTCTGTCCCCTTCCTCCTGAGTGCTGTGATTATGGTAGCAACCATCTATACCTGACACTTAACGCTGGTGGTGGAGATCTGAACTCTGACCCTCAAAGTTGTGCATCAAGTGTTTAATCCACAGAACCATGGTGCAGCCTCAACTGTCTATGTCTTTAGAAGCCACTGTAGCAGGCTTCAGCCTTCTGCGCCCTTGCTTTGTGTGGGTTTCCTCTCACGGTAACACATAATATACAGGTCACACTCCCATGTCTGCTTAGTCTCAGTGGCTTATCAGGGACTCCAGCTGATCCCCAAAGTAGCCTGGGGACATTGTTATAGTTTTCCTGTGTAGCTCACTTTCTTCCTGAATATAATTAATTTCTTTAGAACTTGGGATTCTCAGCTTACAGTTTGGGTAGGTGTGGCTCCACACCTAGCTGCAGCTTCAGGGTATGGACAACACCCTGTACTTTCCATTAGCATCAATAGCCATTGACGTGGAGGTGAATGCAGAACTGAAATGCCTATCAGCTCACAGTAACTGGCTCAGGGCATGACGCATGACTCTAGGCAGGCCAATCAGAACCTCCTTGAATCGTTTTGCAGAAATAATTAAGAAGAAGGGCTTAAAGATGTTAGTGTTAGCCATCATTTATTGGATGTACATCTTGGGTGAGGTGCACCCCTCCCCAGCTCTGCTAGTTCAAGTCCTCTGAGTGCTGTACCTGGTCATGAGTCTACCTGTCTTAGTTAGGGTTTCACTGCTGTGAACAGATACCATGACCAAGGCAACTCTTATAAGGACAATATTTAATTGGGGCTGGCTTACAGGTTCAGAGGTTCAGTCCATTATTATCAAGGTGGGAACATGGCAACATTCAGGTAGGAATGGTACAAGAGGAGCTGAGAGTTCTACATCTTCCTCTGAAAGCTGCTACCAGAATACTGGCTTCCAGGCAGCTAGGATGACGGCCTTAAAGCCCATGCCCACAGTGACATACCTACTCTAACAAGGTTACACCTACTTCAGCAAGACCACACCTACTCCCAAAAGGACACACCTCCTAATAGTGCCACTTCCTGGGCCATACATATACAAACCACCACACTACTGTAGTGAAAGATGAGAAACTCAGGCTCAACAAGGTAGTGGCTTTGGAGATGGCCCAGACAATAGTTTGCAAAGCTGGGGTGTGTTTTCAAATCTGTCTGTCACCCTGTGGCTTTCAGATATGTTTAGTAAGGGACACTGTATCCTGAAGTGACCACACATCAGTGTACAAATGGGATAAGTTAGTGCTGTGCACGTGTAGTCTTCAGTAGCTGCTTCTAGAGTCTTACGGATTCTCCCAGGCCGTATTTAGATATTGGTTCTGAGATGCGAGTGAGAATCCTTCAGGCTGTTCACATCACAGTAATTTACGAGAGTGAGAAACCAGAGCCTGTCTAAATGTCCTCTAATGAGCAGATGATTAAGTAAATTATGCAGCCAAAGATGCTTACAATGAGTTTGTAATAACACAGAAGGAATGTCTAGCATATTAAGTGAGAAAAACAAGGTAGAAATTATCTTGGGAGGCTGATCTCAATCAGGGAAAATTACAGATGGAAAGACAGACACGCTCTGAACGGCTGTAACACCCAATCTTCAATGCTTCCCTCTGGGTCATGAGATAGAGCCTTGCTTTTTAGTCTTCGTCTCCAAATTTTCCAAAAGTGGGAAACCACTGTGTTTAGAATCAATAGAGAAGAAAGCCTGTTATTAACAATTCTCGTGTGGGAAACGTCGACGGGCTTTGCTCTCCCAGCAGAGCGGAGGCACAATTGAGCCTGGGACTGAGTTGGGGACTCGGCTGGGAGAGCAGGCTCTTGTGTGTGTCTTTCTTCGTGCTGCCCCATCCTGCGTGTGTGACCTCTCTGACCTCCATATGAGGCAAACGCTTCTTGTACCTCCACCTTTCTTCCATTTTATCTGCTACTGTTTTTGAGGGGGGGGTCATACATTCAAAATAACAAAAACAAAACAAAACAAAACAAAAAACCAACTATAACCACTATATAGAGAAAACTAGCAATGACTTCCCACACAGCCACCATCCCTGCGGGAAAAATTCCTAGAAGTTTAGAGCCCTCTGAATTCCTTTTCCTAACTCTTATCTCCCTCCTTCCCTGCTCCTTCCTGCCCCAACTCTCACATTTGAGAGCTCTGGGCAAAAGCATAAACATAGATCTGCCTACTATACTCTCAAATATTTATGAATTGTAATTCAAGCTAATGAACTCTTTCCATGTTTCCTCCTTGACAAATACACCTTTGTAAGAACAACACGGGAAAGTGTATAAAGTTACAAGGTATCCTTTTGGTAACCGAAAGCTGGCAAAGTAGTCAAGCAAACGGAATTTAGTTATTACTGCATAAAGGCTGTGCAATCTGTTGTCAGACCAAGATGAAGGATAAAACAAGAAGATGCATAGCATAAATTGCGGTATGTTTATTGCATAGTTTATTTCTCTTCCCCAAATTCCAATGATACATCTAATGAATTATTGTAATTAAAATGTTTACATAATTGCCTTTTATTGACAGCAGGGGTGCATCACACATTCCTTCCCCAGTCATTGTGAAGCTGAGATAGTTTCAAAACTTAACCTTGGGGCTGAAAAGATGACTCCAGGGTGAAGAGCACTGGCTGCTTGTAACACACGGGGTTCCCAAACCTAGACAAGACTCCCCTCCTGTGGAGGTGGGAGGGGGGCCATGCTAGGGCATGTCTGCCTTCCTCAGGCAGGTGCTCCCACGTGGTGGTCAGGACCAAGGACCAAGCCGAGCTGGACTGGGAGGACAGGACAGGTGTCAGTAAGTCTGCATTCCTGTGTCCTGAATTCTAAACTGGGTAGATGGAGAGCAGGTCTGGGGTCTCCATCATGACTTGGCCAGTGTCAGTTTTCTATAGAGGGCTGATAGGGTGACACCTCTGTCTGCCGGGGTCCAGGCTGCCTTGTGGCCTGCCATGGCTGGCTAGATCTTCCCATACCTTCCTCAGGGCTGTTTCTCACCCTCCACCTCAGGACACCGTGTACACTGACTGCTTCTTTGTCTGGGTGGTGGACTCTCTGGCCTGTTGCCTCCATCGCAGACCAGTGGGGTTGAAGCTGGCATGTCCTATTCAGCATTGGTATTTGCGTATGACACAGGACTCAGCTCAGAGACTGGACATTCTGACAAAGGTGGGATGGGGCTGGCCACACCCCTTCAGAGATCCAGCAGGGGTTGGTTGCAGCCCCTGGTCTGTTTTTGTCAAGAAAGCGTTATTGGAATACAGCCATGTCTATCTATCACTGACTTACCTTACAATGACTGAGCTGTGTGTTATGGTAGAGACTGTGTGACCTGTGTGGTAATTCTCAGGGTTCCGTTACTAAGAGCCTGAATGTGAAATGGGTATGATTTCCCATCTAGGGATTGTTGCCTCTTTGCCATGTGACAGGGTCACACATTCAGCCTCTTAGAGTCCCCATGAGAATTAGAAGGGATCTGTGGGCTACCTCACAGGCCTGGCTCAACACACTAGCACCCCAAGAGGTCCTGTGGTGGCAGACCTGGGTTGGGTGTTTATGTCAGTGTGAGTGATAGAAAGGAGGCCTGGGTGGGGGCCTTGTAGCTAGTGTCCTTAGCAGCATGGGCGGCACCCATGCACTCAGTACAGTGTCCCAGGTACTGAGGGAGGATGAAAGCTGTGTGTGCAAGCCCAGGCTTCCCTCCACTATAGCCTGTCTCCCTATTTCCTAGAGAAACAAGCATGGAGAATTCTTTCCCACCACGAGGACTCTCTTTTGTAGGCTGCACTCTCTGAAATAGACCTTAGAATAGCAAGTGTGTGTGTGTGTGTGTGTGTGTGTGTG
>NC_034606.1:51570868-51573368 GCF_900095145.1 Mus pahari
GAGCTCTGGGGGTACTGGTTAGTTCATATTGTTGTTCTACCTATAGGGTTGCAGCCCCCTACAGCTCCTTGGGTACTTTCTCTAGCTCCTCCNTTGGGGGCCCTGTGTTCCATCCTATCGATGACTGTGAGCATCCACTTCTATATTTGCCAGACATTGGCAAAGCCTCACAGGAGACAGCTATATCAGGGTCCTTTCAGCAAAATCTTGCTGGCATATGCAATAATGTCTGCGTTTGGTTTCCTTCCACAGAAGACTGCAAACCAGTCTCAGTGAAGAAATTCCCCATGAAGGGGGAATGTTTGATATTTGAGCCACCTTGAGTCGTTTAGGGATCAACAGGATTAATTATCCTCCCTGGCTGACAACAGGAAGTGGGAACCTAGGGAATTGGGCATCCTTAACCCTCAGTGGGGGAACTAGGGGAGAGCTTTGACAGGCCTAGGTGGCCCAGATCCAGGAGCAGCGTGGCACAAGCTCTGTGCTAAGTGGCCTAGGGAGGTCTCCAGCTAATCTGCAAGGCCATTTCTGAAGGGTAATCCTTGCATGGTTACCACCTGCAGGGCCATAGGTCCCTACTTCTAAGTTCATAGCAGTGGAAGGAGAGCTGGACATGCTCTTGAAACTCCAAACTTAAGGGACCCTTAAACTCCACCATCACGATAAAGAATGTGTGTGTGTGTGTGTGTGTGTGTGTGTGTGTCTAAAAGCCAGAGGTTAATGTTGGATGTCTTCCTCAATTCCTCTCTACCTTATCTTTTGAGACAAAGCAGTCATCTCTCCATCTTTGAACTCCAATATATATATATATATATATATATATATATATATATATATATATATATTAGTGCAATGATTCCAAATATCAAAATTAATGTCCAAGTCCATGACGAACTAAACATTAAAGCTCCAATACAAACATTGCTCTATGCTGTTGTCTACTTGACAACAGGGATGAAGTTTCTGATGATCCAAGCCCCCAAGGCATATCTATCCTATGTAAGTCTCTGAAGGCTGCCCACAGACTGTAGGTACCTGGCCAAGGTAGGCTTGGCCTACAGCTACCTGTACCTGGCTCTTTCAGCTTGGCATCTGTGGGTCCCCCAGCCGTCTCCAGGCTTGATCCCTTTGGTGTGAGGCTATTCTGATGCAGATGCCTTTAGGCAGTGCCCGCTTGTATACCTGGGTCCTCCCAGAGGGCCATGATTCCCAAGCAGAAATGGACGCTCCTACAAAATCAAGTGACACAGCCCAGGCCTGGCCCTCTCACCCTGGGCTTTCAAGGCGGATTGTGTCAAGGGTGATTGGCCCCAGGGCACAGGTGCTGAGGTCTGTGACAAGGAGTGTGGCATCTCAGGACACCCATGTTCTCCACGTCAGGCCCTTCTAAAGCATCTTGGATGCTTTTGTTCTCGTGACCTTGGGTGGGGGGAGGGTTCACTAAGGGGGCAGCTCATTTGATGTGTATCCAGAAAAATGTAAAGCCACAGGGCTCTGGGTGGCAAGGGTTGTCCCCATGAACGCCATGGACACTTGTGGCTTTTCTTGCTGGGGAAGGGTTCCCAATGGAAAGTCTGATTGAGAACAGGAATAGACAACTCCATCAGAGCTGTTTAAAAAAAAAAAAAGATACGCATTCTGTGAACAGCCCTGGTCCTGAATGCTTCAGTGAACCAAGGGGACCCCTGAGCTGCCTTTAGCTGATGCCCCTGGAGTTAGGCGAGGAGCGCGTGCACTCTGCCCTCTGACTCTGGCCACCAGCCACCAGGAGCTCACCATCTGCCATGCTGCCCCAGAACCACACATCAGCCTTTCCCATTTAGCTTAAGCACAGAATGGCCCAGGGTACACAGCGATAAGTGTTGGGATGCTTCGGATCCACGCCTTCTGCATTTCACATTCAAGACAGTGAACAGCCCGTCCCTGGGGTGGTGGTGCTGAAGGAGGCATCTTGTGGGCAAGCACACCCTAACAGCATGAGCCCTGCTACCGTTTATTCCCTCACCACCATCCAGGCGTGTTCTGGAACAGTCCCAGTAGATGGTAGCTCCGGGCAAGATGGGGGCCGTCAGGTGTCAGTTCTCTGTCCATTCTGTCCCTCGGCTTCTTGTGCACACTTGGGAGCAGTACAGATCATATCTTGTAGGGTGTCATGACTTTTCCATCACCTGGGTAACTTTCTGAGCCTGTGCCTCCTGAGGACTCAGTCAGGGAGAGCTGCTTCTATGGTCTGTTCACTTATGGCCTTCCTGAACAAAACGGCAGAGTCCTCCTAGAACCCAGAACTGTGAGAGACCGTCTCCTGAATCCTTCTGATTCGAGACAAATAAAATATAGAAGGCATTTCCCTTTCTGTCCTGCCGGCCAGTATGCTTGGCACTAGATTTTGACAATCTCTGTGTTGAGAGCTTGGCATTTGGGGTTTGCTGCTTTGCAAGCCTTCCACAAGGACATGTTCTGCACGATCCTTCGCTCTGAGCCCTTTCCTGAAGTCCCTGCT
>NC_034606.1:51578368-51589441 GCF_900095145.1 Mus pahari
AATGTGAGTTCTGCCTTCCCCATTAATTCTTATTATTGATACCAGTGAATCCGTCTCTATCGTCTGCTCTAGAATTAACCAGAAGCTGTGTTCCTCCCTCCCTCCCTCCTTCCCTCCCTCCCTCCTTCCCTCCCTCCCTCCCTCCCTTCCCCTCTCTCTTTTTCCCTCCCTCCATCACCCTTCTTCCCACCATCCCTCCTTCCTTTCCTCAATTTCTTCTTTTTTGACAGACTCATTATGTGGCCAAGGCTGGAGTTAACAATCTTCCTTGAAGAAGGTGGTCCCTACTGGGCTTCCAGGGTTAGGTGCTTTTAGCACAGGCACAGCATGCTATAGAGAACTCTGTTCCCCTACCATAGAGGGAACAGAGGAATGCAGAACTCGAGTATGATCCCGAGATTTTCCCATGCTGGATGTGTGGCCAGTGCTGAAGAGGAGCTGTGCAGAGCCTTAGGTAGAATGGGGTCCCCTCACACACCTTTGGCAGCCTCGTTCTTAACCCCAGAGCTCAGGAGGGGTTTGTTCCAGAAAGCCAACTTTCAGGTCAAGAGATATGGCCATGGGGTGAGGACAGATAGCCAGACAGCTCAAGGTCAGGGAGCTGTCAGAGGCCACTCAGCAGCCCCAGGGCCGAAGAGGTCAGGAGATGCAGGCAGAAGCCGAGAGGGAGAGGAATTGATACCCTCTAGGCTGGTGGGGTTAGCAGCGAGAGAAGCTGTCTCAGGAGAGAATATGGCACCTGGACCAATCCATCACTCAAATAATAGGTGCGGTGGGTACTCAATGAGACCTGCCCTGGGTCCCTTCCCCCGGAGCCCAGGGAAGGCTGTCGCTCTGCTGTCTCAGAGGCCCTTGTTGAAAGGCTCCCAACCTAAGCCATCAGCCCTGAGACCTGCCTGGGTCCCGAGATAAGAGGGTGGCACAGTCTAGCTCTGCAGAAGTGCTCTTGCCTGCAAAGTGGGTGGAAGTGGGCTAAGTGCCCTCCACACTTGGAGCATGGCTTCAGAGAGCTCATCTGAAATAGATATTTCCATTGCCAGAGGGATTTATTGACAAAACTAGCCATCTATTAACATTATCTGGGGACTCTGCTCTGGGGAGAATAGACACTATAAATCTTAGTTGTGCGGAAACTCAGGAGCTGGAAGGCTTTAGTGGACGGCGGATAGAAAGTCCAACGAGTTCAGACCTGTTTATTTCACTTAGAGGGAAAGAACATTCTGTACCCAGCCAGGCAGGAAATGGCTTTTGGGGACGGCCACTTAGCCCAGCTGCTGGCCCTGAAACTGTGGGAGTAATCTTTGCCTGCAATTAGAGCAGCCAGTTCAGAGAACCACATTTTATAATCAGTGATGGAAGCCTCTGGAACTTGAGGCAGGTGTCCCAGGGCCTGATGGGAAAGAAAGCACACACGACAAGCTGTGAGCTCGGGCTCCGTTGTCCAGTCACCCAGGGCATGTTAGTGGCCCTGGTGTAGCTATCAGTTGAACCTCTTTTCTCTCATTATACCCCCAGGATTGATGGTTGATGACATAATTCTCATTCAGGACCCTCTCTTGTTCAATCTGAAAAAAAAAAAAATCAGTCAACCCAGCTTCCTATCTTGTCTTCCAGGGCACAGGGGAGTCTCTGAGGTGTCATATCTGAGTGTGGACATGGAGGGTTGAACCCAGGCACTCTGCCCCTGAGAGGCTGCAGGTGGCCTTCTTACTGGGGTATAGGACAGAGCAGGGCTCAAGAGCACAGGTCCCACTACTGGCTAACTGGTCACCTTGGCTCAGCTCCCAACCCTGTGCCTTAGCTTAGTTTTGCTACACAATGCACAAAACATAAACTTCTATCTGTGGTCAGTAAGGTGGCTTGCCTTTCTTTTTCTTTTGTTGTGACACTGGGGAGGGAATCTAGGACTTCAGTGTAGGGTAAGCCAGAGCTTTCCCTCTCAGCCACACCCCTAGCCAGGTGCGGCGACTCTACAATGGATTTTGTGTTCGTTCCCTGCTTGCTGCCAACCCCCCAAACTCCATGGTTTTCACAGTAGAAATTTGTCACTTGCCATTTCTGGGTCCCGAGATGAGAAGTCACGGTACTGTCGAGCTGTGCTCCCTCTGGCTCTGATGGAGGAGCTGATTCAAGCCTCTTTGTTTTTCCGAGGTTTTAGGCTCAGTGTGCTGACTATCTTTAATGTCCTTTGGTATTCAGACACATTATTTTAATTCTAATCTCAGACCTTCAGTGTCTCTGTAGTGAGGAGCCTAGGATGTGGGTACCACCCTTGAAGACCAACCAGACTTTCTGCGTGCTTTATTCTGCCTCTGAGATGATCCAGGATGTGCTCTGAGGCTGCCCACTTGTTCTGAAGTCACTTCAGGGACCCTTGTGTCTAATGTGCCCTGGGAAACTCACTCCGGTTAACAGGCCCTGTGCAGCATGGCACCTTCCCTGTGGAGAGTGACTAGAGGGTACCTGAGGGCCACTTACAAGTACGAGGAATTCTACTTGACCCTGAGGATCCTATTCAATCTTTCCTACCTGTTCTGGATAGAAGGCAGTGACCCTGACTGGTCACCAAGCCCAGAACCAGTTCACAGCTTAACTAGTCATCTCTACAGAGCTTTTATGTGCTAGACCATTCCCTTGGTAGCAATGGCAAGAGTCCATCCTTTGGAAATGTCAAGAAAGGACCTTTGCAACTCTTGAGAAGTGCCAGAAGATGTGAGCAAAAACTGGAGTGGCTTCGTCCCTCGGCACTTGGCAGGCATAAAGCAAGACAGACATCAGAAGGCAGGGGATCCAGCTGCTCACTGAACCTCGGTTTCCCCAACACAGGGAGCCAGACCTTCTTCAGAAATCCCAAGGTCGCTCTCAAGTCTATCCTGCTCCTTGTGAGAAATGGGTGTGCCCTTTCCCGGGTGAGGGGTGACTCAGGGAAAGGCAGCAATAATTAATATTGATGATGCTTCAAATGTTAAAACTTAGAATTAAGTTTTTTGCAAAAAAGGACAGGGTCGCATGTAACCAATTAGACAGTGACTTGTTCGTGGCCTCTCGCCCACTTTTGGGGGGCAGAGCGGCCCTCATTCGGCTCTGCCAATTAATCTCACCTCACCTTCTTTGCTGGGAGCTGAGCCGTCTGCAAATTGAAGGGAAAGGAGATGCTGGCCGGTCGCAGACACATAGACCATCTCCCGTTGTGCAAATGCCAGCGAGGAGGAAGCACCGATCAATTTGCAGGGCTGAGACTGCAGACGGCCCTGTGAGGAGAGGCGGCTGCACTGTGCCTGGGTGCGGGTGTGAGAATTAATGAAGGAGAGATGAAAGTACGCGGGCATTTGAGATGAAGCCCAGCGGGTTATGAGGGTTCAGGATGAATTTCAAAATGCAGAGATTGCAAGGCCATGGACTAATTATCTGGCAAGGATGGACCGGAGGAGGCTACGTCTGCCCGCTCCACATATCCAGGTGGGAAGTAAAAGAGGTGCCCGCTGGGGACATTGGTTTGGCAGAAGGGGTGACTGTCTGGACTGTGATCTCCTGCACCCAGGGTCTTGTAGCTGCAAGCCTGGGGTTAGACACTCTTCCTTTGGGACTCAGGTATAGACATCAGCAGGTTTGTTCAGGAGCTTGCCTGCAGGGAAGAGGGAGGGAAGGATTTTGGAGATGTGGGTGCTCCCCTTCCATAGACCTGGTGTGTTCACTCCAGATCCCTTCCCGGCATCAGCACTGCCCTTCATGTAGGGACTTCGCCCCTGTGACCAGGCTGTGACCATTCTAAACCCATGCCCATGTCAGAGATGAGAAGACAGACAGCAGAGGCTCATTACCAGCTGGCCATTGGCAGAGGCTAGGATCCATCAGGTTCCTGGCCTCTGGTCCGTATGCTGGCTGCTGAGAACAGCAAGACAGTTAAGTCACCAGAGCAGGATGCAGGGGTTTGGGGAGGGGGGACACTTGTTCCCAGCAGAGAGAGAAAATCAGTGGTCAGTCTGGGTAGGTCTCAGGGCCATAGATGACACTGAACATGTGGCTTCAACTAAAGAGCGAGGTCAGAGGAAGGCCTCCTGTACTTCTAAAAGGCAGGACCTCACCGCGGGCCTGAAGTGCCCTTCGGTCTCCTGTAATTCACTGGGGTTTCAGTGTGAGTTTGGGGAGTTCTCCCCTGGGTCTCAGAGTTGAGGTGGCTGTGAACAACCTGGGTAGAGATACCTGCCCTGTCACAAGCACTGCCTCTTGGGGACAGGCTTAGGGGAAGGCTGAGGTGGATGTCAGCACCCATCAACTGTTGATGCATACATAACTAACCACGCGCCGATCCAGTACCCCAGAATACCTGTCATTTCTGCATGCTCGGTTGGGCCATAGTGGTTGATCCTCCCTAGGCCCACCCACCAGGCTTCATGGGCACAAGCTTGCCCATGGTCCAGCCCATGCTTCAGTGGTCCAGCTTGCTTCTGCTTACTCTGGTTAACAGGCCCTTCAGCAGAACTCTGGGCAGAGCTGTTATAGGATGGAATCTCATAAGGTCCCTTGAGGCCAGACTATGCCTGACAATACTTTTTCTAGATCCTTTGGGTCAAAGCAAGTCACAGGCTACCCATGCACAAAGGGAGGAGTATCTGAGCTGCAAGCAAGGTGTGTGTGTGTGTGTGTGTGTGTGTGTGTGTGTATGTGCGCATGAACATGCCCCTGTATAATTTTAGAAACTTCACAGACTGTCTTCATCAGGCCTTTCCTGTCAACTATCTCCAGCAAGTCTTCTGCTCTCTGCAGCCGGTACAGGCTGTAGCTTTCCAACATCTGGAAGAGGGAAGGCAGGGCGGGGCCTGGTAGTCAAGGGCTTCTGGGCCTTTCCAAACCCCTGATCACACTTGAATTTTACAAAATCCACTTCTTTCTGAACTCTCCGGCTTGCCCAACTTCTTTCACTCTTGGCAGAGTGGAAGCAGGCTGTCCACTCCCAGGTGAGTCTGTGAGTGGGCCAATTGCAAACTCATAATTAAAGCGATTTGACAAGAATCGAAGAAGACTGGCCTCCACTAGAGGTTTGGGGAGATAATTACCAGTGTGCACCGGGCTATGATGGGTATGTGAGTCTGCAGGGGGGCAGGGAATGCCAGGGATCTGAAGGGAGGATGAAGTGAGGATGTGTGTGCCTTGCAGATTTGTAATCGTGAGCTCTCCATTGACATCTGAGGGGTGAAAGTAGGTTTTGCTGCTTACGACTTTAGCAATACGGGTTTCCTTATACCCCTGTCCTGCCAGGAGGAGCCTCTTAGAGTTCAGTTTCTGAGCAGTCCCTACAAGGCAAAGCAGGTAGTGGAAGGAGTTTGTGGACATGTTCATTTGACCTTCTGGGTTCCTCCAGATCAGGGGCCATACAGAACATACCCCCAGGCTCTCTCCCCCCCCCCACTGTCTCTCTCCAAAATAGCTCTGCTAGCTCTCATTGAGAGCTACACCCTGCACTTGGCATGGGAGGGGCCTAGGTCTTCCAGGCTTTCTAGACCACTCTTGTATGTGTCTACTTGACACAGGCTGGAGTTATCACAGAGAAAGGAGCTTCAGGTGGGGAAGTGCCTCCATGAGATCCAGCTGTAAGGCATTTTCTCAATTAGTGATCAAGGGGGGAGGGCCCCTTGTGGGTGGTGCCATCCCTGAGCTGATAGTCTTGGGTTCTATAAGAGAGCAGGCTGAGCAAGCCAGGGGAAGCAAGCCAGTAAGCAGCATCCCTCCATGGCCTCTGCATCAGCTCCTGCTTCCTGACCTGCTTGAGTTCCAGTTCCGACTTCCTTTGGTGATGAACAGCAAAATGGAAGTGTAAGCTGAGCAAACCCTTTCCTCCCCAACTTGCTTCTTGGTCATGATGGTTGTATAGGAATAGAAACCTTGACTGAGACAGATTGTTCATTCGTTTGCTTGCTTGCTTGCTTGTTTGTTTGTTAAATTTAACCTTTTGCTATTGTTGGTGTTTCTCCCTGAATGTTCTGGAACACCCTGGAAGGAAGGGCCTTCCTAGTCTCCCTTCCATCCTTTCAGTCCTGGAACTGGGAGGCAGCAGGACCTGCGTTTGAAAGGCTCTTGGGACCCAGCTGATGTCTTCTGAGCCTTCAGAAGGAGCCCCCCCCCCCTCAAGGAACAGCCCTAACCCAGCCTGTGTGAGGAGTCCAGCTCACCCGAGATCTGTGCATACGACAGATATCCTGCTAAACCTGGACTGGTCAGCTGAGCTGAGGTGGCTTGCTGACCCAGGGACATTCTGGATCAGGGTCTCACGCGTGGGCTTTGTGGGTACAAGACTGGGATCATCAAATGGGACCTTCTCCTTGAGCTCCTCACCGATTTCTAGGTTTCTCACAACGCGTGTTGTCCTTGTATCCGCTTCATTGGAAGGCAGTGATTCCAGGTACCCAGGAATAAGTTACAGTCTGTCCGTAAACCAGATCTCATTCATGTACTAAAATGCTCACTTTTCTGTTCTTGCCTAAACTGCCTGCTTCCTGTTCCTTCCCCTCTTTGTGAGTCAGGAAGGTGGGCTGGGCTGGTGAGCAAGCTGTGAGTGGCTCACTCCCAAACCTTGTGAAGATCCTGGCCACGCCAGGGGCAGACAGGCTCAGACCGCTGTCAGCAGATAGAAGAGATGACGGTCCAGAGACATTCAAAGGACAGGGTGCTAACTGTTGTGGGCTGAGAATAGTCCTCGAAATCCGTCAGGTAGAATACCCCCTGGACCCAGGATGTGACCATGTCTGAACACGGGGACTTCACAATGGTAACTCAGCTAAATGAGGTTATACAGGCAGACCCCCATCCAATATCACTGGTGTTGTTATAAGAGGAGGAAGCCCACACCCAGATAGGCACCAATGGCTGAGCTGGACACATGCCCAAGGAGAAGGTGGCTTCTAGTGTGAGGAGAGATGTCTTGGTAGAGCCTTGCCCTTCCACACTTCACACTTGGGCATGTAGCCTCCCCTGTGAGAAGATGGGCGCCTGCTACCTTGGCCTCCCTGGCCTTGCTTATGGCTAAGGCCGAGCCCATGCTGGCAGCATCTGCTGCATCTAGTTCACAGGGCCTTGCTCATTGACTGGAGGGGACAGAGCTAGCAAAAGGCTGAGGTGCGCTGGACACCTGTGGTGCCTGTGTATTCCCAGTTAGCAATGCCAGGGAGTCACCTGGTGTGTGTGTGTGTGTGTGTGTGTGTGTGTGTGTCCAGAGACCTCGGTCTCCATCTGGTCTGTGTGGGAGAACACTCTGTGTCCTGCTGAATTTCCAAAAATCTCTCTTTGGGTCCAGTGACTGACATGGACCCATCAGAAGCTCTGATAGCCTCAGCAGGCCTGACAGGCCCTTGACTTTGGCTGGAATGTGTCCAGGGGCTTTGGGGCTGGTTCCGGATGCTTCAGAATGAGCTGTGAGGAGAAGACTATGGGAAGAGGCTACTGCCCCTCCATCTTTTCTGAGCCACATGCATGTGGCCCACAGGGAACTGAGGTGACCAGATGTTCCTTAGGGACCCAGCCTGGGCTGATGGCTCCTTGTAACAGCAGGAGCCAATGGGCCTTGGGCATGTTCCAGACAGCTGTATGCACTTGGGCCTAGTGAGTTGACGCTGTTATCCTCACAGTCACTGGGTACATATTGTCAGAAAAGCCCTGGCCTGCAAGGTGTGGCTCTGCTCTCACTCAGCTGACACTTGATTTGAACACGGAAGCATGAGTGCCCGGTCATGTGACCTTTCAGTCATTCTCAGTGGTTGCCACTGCCTCTCTTGTCTGTCTTCTGTCTGCAAAGTGACTTTTGATGTGTGCTGAACAGTCATTTTGCTCTGCTCTGGATGCTGATAAAACTCTGTTAGGTGAGGCGTTCCATTCTACAGATGGAGAACCAGGACCAGAGCTGTTGTCGTCTGTTCACCTGCCAGTGAGGAACAGGGTTTGCACCTAATGGTCCTGCCTGGAGGCTAGCTTCCCAGTCTTTGGGCCTCTGAATATTGCTCTCGTCCCCAGGGCCATAAATATACCCCTCCTGCCAACGATCACAGATTTACAGTATAGCATGGTATGGAAAAAGTTCCACATGGTACAGACATTGAAGATTGAATTTAAGCTCCAAAATGAAACCTTTTCAAAAATGAAAATTGGGCTTTTGAGATGGCTCAGCAGGTCGAGGTGCCTGTCACCAAGCCTGGTGACCTGAATTCAATGTCTGGGATGCCCGTGATAGAAGGAGCCAAGCAACTCCTGCAAGTTACCCTCTGGTCTCCACGTGTGTTCCGTGGTGTGTGCACCCTCTATAAATAAATAAAATACAATAAAAGTAAGATTGGAAATGAGAGTCAGACAGTGCCCTTGGTGCACGACCTTGTGTTTGAAATGGCCTCCGGTGTCTTCCGGGCTCCGTCTTCTCAAAGCACTGATGCAAAGCTTTAGCCAGACCCTGGGGTCATGTGATCAAACACCACTTGCTGCCATTCTGCCCACTGGCAACCTCACCTCGGGACTGACCCAGGTCCTTGACCTGGTTCTCTCCTCTAAGCCGGCTGGTAATCTTGCTCTTCTCAACTAATGAGTTGTTCTTCTCTTTCACTGACAAATATAATGTTGGGATTTGTGTGTGTGTGTGTGTGTGCGTATGTGTGTAATCATGCAAATAGGTTTTGAATCTAGCTGAAATTTTTATATAGAATATTTCAAAATAATGATGACATTTCCCTCACCATCCACAGATGTTGCTCCCAGGACTTTAATAATTCCTCTTCAGGCTTCAAATTATAAACCCTCACTCAACGTTACTGACGAGCTGTCTCCCGATTGCATTTTTCCAGAGACGATGCTTTTGCTTTGAATCCGTAAACCACATTGTGACGCGCCTTTGCATTTCTTTGTGCTTCCTTCTATTTTCAAGCTGAGTTTGTGCTGGTCTTGGAAGTCTGTGCTTAGGCCACAGGGAAGGCAATTTCCATACCCCAGTGAATCCACTGGGGTGGAATGCTCCTTCCTAGCACTAAATCAGGAGCCAGCCTTCCCTGCCTGGAGTTCACATTGCAGAATGACCACCATACTTGGGTTCCGACCCTGTTCTCTGCGGCTGGCTGCAGACAGCAAGGTCCCAGCAAATGCTATCTCCTTGGTTCCACCATGCTATCACCTCAGAGCCATAGGCACGCTTTGCATTCAGAACCTTGACCTTGGAATTTTCTGGAAGGAGTTCCCCTCCTCCCTGCCCTGCAGTTGCACTGGTTGTGGCTTTTGGCGAGAGCGCTGGGCACATCTTTGAGTTACTTGGTGAACTCTTTCTGTGGAAGTTTGTCTAGGTGGCAGAGGCCCTTAGGTGGCAGAGGCTCCTCAGGGCATTCTTCTTGAGGGATCACATCTGCAAGCTTGAGCAGCAGCCCCTATGCGTGCTGTGCTTCTTGGCCTTTGTAAGCTTTTCCATGTAGACCCTGTGCTTCAAAGACTTGGGAGATGTTGTAGTCTTGGCAAGCTGGGGAGTGGACAGCTGGGGGAGGGCAGCTCAGAGGGGCAGAGAAGTGTCAGTTCTCCCAGAAGCCATGAGATGATAGAAATGAACTACATACACCTTTCCTGAGAAGAAGGGACCCAATTTTATGTCTCTGAGCATCTGTTCTGGATCTGTTGTTGGATGAACTGCCTGAGAGCCCAAGGTACACCTACCTCCGTGTGATTCCCCCCCCCCCTTCCTACACCTAACTGGAGAGTCTTTCCCACTGCCCCTAGCTCTCTGAGGCCACATCTCTGTTGTCCATAATAGCATCTAGACTGCTCTAGCTCCTAACTTTTCCTGGTTGCTTCTCATTTTCTATAATAAAATGATGCCCAAATGTGGGAAGAAAAGGGCTTATTTTATTTTGTAGATCACAGTCCATGGTCAAGGGAAGTCAGGACAGGAACCTGGTGGCAGGAACTGAAGCAGAGGCTGTGGAAGAGGGCTGCTTTTTCTGGCTGCCTCTCTGTGGCTTACTCAGTTTGGTTTGTATGCAGCCCAGGGGTGGCACCACCTACAATGGGCTGGACCCTCCCACATCTGTCATTGGTCAAGGAAATGCCCCTATTGACATGCCTACAGGCCAATGAGCTGGAAGACCTCCCTCAATTGAGATTTTTCTCTTCCAAGATGATCCTAGCTTGTATCAAGGTGACAATAAAAACCCTAACTGGTACACAGCTAAAGAAGAAAGTCTGCCCCGACCCTACAGGAGCTCTGGCTTGTACCCCTTCTGCTTCCAGCTATGTGCTAGCCCCACCCATGAGCCCTTTCTATCTCCCCACCCTGGCCCAGTATCTCCCAAAAGAATAGCTTCAGCATCCAATGCTAGTCCTTTCCAGGATCCTCTGCAGAAACACAAACCTGAAGATGCCCAAATAGCACTTATAAAATGACATGGAACTCTTCTGTAAAGCTATGCTTGCTCTCCTATACAGTTTATTTTGTTTTGAGCATGGTCTCCTTTTATTGCTTAGGCTAGTCTAGAATTTTCTGTGTTGTCTAGGCTGGCCCCAAGTTTGTGGTTCTCCTGCCTCAGCCTCCAGGTATGTGGGTTCTAAGTGTGCTCTCTTACCCCAGGCTCTTTCCTGTTGCTGAGGTTTGGATGAGGAACGCCCCATGGGCTCATGGGTTTGGACACTTGGCCCCCTGGCGGTGGTGCTGTTTGGGAATTGGGAAGGTTGTAGAATTGTAGGAGGTGGAACCTTGCTCGAGGAAGTATGCTACGATGGGTGGGCTCTGAGGTTTTATAGCTGGCCCTACTTCCTGTTCCCTCTTCCTGCTTCCTGCGGTTGGATGAAATGTGATCTCTCTGCTTGATGACTGCCAAGCCACCCACTCTCTCTTGCTGTAGGAGGGTAATAATATATATGTCCACCCGGAACCAGGTGTACAATAGGCACTTAGCCTCAGTGCCTTGATGGTGTGAGTCTTAAGGCCCCAACTCAGGTCTTCCTGCTTGCACAGTGAGTACTTCTGACTAAACTATCTACCCAATGTGTGTGTGTGTGTGTGTGTGTGTGTGTGTGTGTGTGTGTGTGTGTGTGTGTGTGTGTGTGTGTGTGTGTGTG
>NC_034606.1:51589481-51602321 GCF_900095145.1 Mus pahari
GAGAGAGAGAGAGAGAGAGAGGGTGTGAGTGTCAGTGTATGAGTGTGTGTGTCCATGTGTGAGACTGTGTGCATGTGTGTATTACAGTGTGTGAGAAAATGTGTGAAAGTGTGTGAGTGTGTGAATGTATGACAGCGTGTATGTGCATGTGAATGTGTCTGAGAGAGGGTGGATATGTGAGAAAGTGTGTGTGTGTGTGAATGTGTAAGACTGTGTGAGACAGTTGTGTGTGCATGTATGTGTGTGTGAGAGAGATGTGTGTGTGAGAGAGATAGAAAGAGAGTTAGAGAGGGAGGGAGGGAGGGAGGGAGGGAGAGAGAGAGAGAGAGGAGAGAGAGAGAGACAAAGGAGGAGAGATAGGGTGTGTGTGTGTGTGTGTGTGTGTGTGTGCGCGCGCGCGCGCGCATGTGTGTGCGTGTGTGCGTGTGTATCCTGGACAGTCCGAACTCTTCCTGTGAGTGTGAGTTTTATCATTCTGCATTGTAACCCTCTTCTCTGTGGTTCTGGCTCTTTGGCAGGTTGGTGGCGATTTTCTGTTAAGCTTCTAACTTGCTTTTTCATGACAACCATGGGGTACTACTTCCTGTCTTTCTGACTAGTTGGAGACCCATGAGCGTGACAAGCTTCCTCAAGTGTCTGCCACGCCTTTCTCCTAAATGTGCCTTTTGTCTACTTTAGATTTGAGATCTTTGTCAGTCATGTGTGCCACAAATATTCCTGCTAGTAGTCTTTCCCGCTTTGGGCTCTTGGACATTTTAGATGGACAGAAATACTTAATTTTTATGTGGCCAAACACACTCAACTTTTTCTCTCTGGTTATTGCATTTGACTCCTGTTCAAAATGTTCCACCACACAAAGGTCACAAGGATGTCCCCCTCCATCATGTTTTAAAAGCTTTAGCGAGTGTTTTGACATTTGAGTTTGGATCTGGGTCTGTCTAGAATTAATATTTTGAGTATGAGGGAGTTGGGGGTCAAATTTTGTTTTTTTCCAGGTAGATGGCTGCTGATTCCAGGGCCTCCTTTCCTCCCAGTAATTCTTCCCCACCCACCTGTCCTCCAGCCAGGGCTGTCTCATCTGTCTCGTCTCTCATTGCATTTACACCCCCCTTGTCCTCATCTCAGGGGCCTCATGGTGTACTATGGTGCCAGCAGAGCAAATGTTCTCCAGTTTTAACATTTGACAGTGGTATCTGGCCTTTTCTTGCCTTTTGTATTTCCAACCAAAAAGAACCAAGGGCCGGGGAGAGAGTTCAGTTGATAAGGTCCTTGCCATGTGAACACAAGAACTTGAGTTCAATTCTCAGAATCTGCCGCTGAGTGGGTTGCCAAGCACAGTGGTACACACTTATAGTTCTAGTGTACAGGAGGATCTCGGGGCCCTCTCAAAAGCCAGTTTAGTTGAATTGGTTAAGTTTCAGGCTATGAGACTCTATATCAGAAATCAAGGGAGGTGATACTTGAGGAAGAATGCTTGAGATTGGCCACTGGTCTCCACATGTCTGTACGCACATTTATACAAACAAATATGTTCACGAACACACACACACACACACACACACACACACACACACACACGAGACAAATTTTAAAATTAGCCTGTCAAGTCCCAAAGAAGTCATTTGGGGATTCTGATTCATAGTCTGTGTTCCTCACAAATTCAAGAATACGAACATGGACACCCGTGTAGGACGGAGCCTCTAATCGCTGCAAATGCCTCTTCCTCAATTTTAGAGCTTCTTCGACATTGCCTCCAGCGTTTTATAGTTTCTTGAAGAAAGACCTTTTGCATTTTGTTAGATTAATTTCTTCCTCATATTTTCAGATGGTATTGTAAAATTTTATTTCTCGAGCTTTCCTTGTCAAGGGGTAATTTGCATATAGTAAATCACACAGAATGTAAACTCCAGATCCACGGGTTTTGACATCTGTTCACACTTGAGCCATGAAAGTCTTAGTCAAGAAATTTCCCCAGTGCTGCTTCTGGGCAGCTTGCTGAGGGGCCTGCCGTGTGGTTTTCTACCACAGTAAAGAGGTTTAGTGTGTTCACAGGGATTAACTGTTCAACATCATCCTTTGGTGTCGGGCTTCTTTGGTGAATACCTTTGTGGAACTCATCTCTCTATCCCCCATATGCATATAGCTTGACTGTGTATTTGCTTTTCAATCCATTTGAAGATGATCGTTTGAGTGGCTCTTAGCTTTTGGCAATCATGAACCACTCCAGTGTTGGGATTGTGGGTGCATGCTGCTATGCCTAGCCTTTTACAGTGGGGCTTGAGGATTCTGAGTCATATATATTATTTTATGTATATATTTACATGGTGGGCACTTTACTGACCCAGCATCTTCCTAGCTCCATTAGAACATTTTATAGCTTCGAAATTTGATGTAGCCGCATGATTCAGGAATTGTGCTGGATGTGTGTCACCATCTGTGAACGCGTCTCCGTTCCCAGCTAAGAAGCTGTACCACTGTCTTCCGGGTCTTGCCGTCTGGCAGCAGCTGGGAACTCCAGGGCATATGGAGAGAAACAGTAGAAGCAGATCTCCTTGAGTTGTTCCCCATCTCACATGGAAATACTTGCTCGTCACTCTCAACTATGTTGGCTATTTTGAAAGACCGTATTTAGTGGTGGTACGGGTGTTAGCTGCAGTTACTGCAATAGTTCCGTGAACAGAACCCAGAGTGTCCTGCATGCCTAGCAAGTATTCAACAACTGAGCTATATATCTAGCCTTGCACCATGTTGGTAGGGTTGTATTCTGGTTTTGGTCTGCAGAATTATTATCACAAGTGAGTACGAAGTTGTGTTATTTGATATTTTACATAGAGAAGAAGATATCAGCCCCCATATTCCTCTAGCATGGTGAATTTACTTTCTAAAAAGATTTTTTAATCGTGTATGTATACATGAGTGTGTACATACATGTATGTATGTGTGTGTGTGTGTGTGTGTGTGTGTGTGTGAACATGAGTGTGGTTGCCCACAGAGGCCAGAGGTATCAGGTTCTCTTGAAGCTGGAGTTGCAGGCTGTTGTGAGCCAAGTGCTCTGGGTGCCGGGAATTGAACTCCCGTCACCTGGAAGAACACTAGGTGCTTGTGGAAACTGGGCTCTTTCTCTAGCTTGAAATACCTTGCTTTTTAAATATTACAGTAGTCTTGCGTTTTTGAGACTAAGCTAGTTTTTTTTTTTTTCTTGCTGAGATTTTTGCAGCTATGCACCGGGGAAGTGTTGGTCAGTAGTTTTCTATCCTTACAGGGTCTTTATCATTTTTTTTTTAATTAAATGTATTTTAACCAATACATAAAAGCATAAAATGGGGCTTCCCCTTCTGCACCTCCCTCTGATGGGGACATGGATATTAGGGACATCTCAGGGTACCCTCCTCTTGCTGAGGTGCCTCCTGAACAGCACCCTGGGGAGGCATTTAGGAAATGGCTTGGCCAGGAATGTCCTCCACACCTCACCTGGAGCACCTCTCTGACTGCTGCAGAGAACGTACAATGCCCAGCTCTTCCCCAACCTATTTGTAAGAAACAACCTGGTCTCCAGAGTGCTGGGGAAAATAAGGATTTACTTGCCTAATATCCAAGCTGTCCAGAAATAATGAGAAGAACCAAAAAAAAAAAAAAAAAAAGTGCAGGGCGCCGTGCTGTGGAAGAAGGAAGTCACAAATCGCTAACGAGAATGAGTCCAGCTCAGAACCTGGCATGGCTCGTGGTCGGAAGGCTCACTGCAAGCACAGAACTCAGACCACAGCTCAGACCCAAGCTTTGATGCACTCGGGAGAGATGGAGGGTGCAGGAGCTATGCGTACCACGCAAAACTAAGAACGGTACAATGGCCATCGAGGAGCAAGGTCAAGAGCGTGTGGCCTGGATGACCATATTTATCCAGCTGGGTCACATCCGGGGGATCCAGGAAGGGCTGAGTTGGTCAGCATGCTCTGGGATGTCCTTTGTGCCCAAGCCTGAGCGAAGGTGAGGAACCATGCCCCTCCCCCATGCCATCCAGCCCCAATGAAGGCCATATAACAAATGACCCTGAAAAGATAGCAGAATGCCCCACTATGTTATACAGGTTCGTTCTCCCCAGCACAAAGAGTTACACCAGGAATCCATGGGTAGGAACAGAAATAGAGACAGTCTATTAAGACTAAAATGGAAGTGGGTGAGTGGACAGTGTGGCCCGTGAGCCATATAACCCTTTATAGAACCTGCTCTCTCTTGGTTCTCAAATCTTAGATGTTCTTGGGCACGTTCTATTTGTTGCCTGTGGTCTAGGGAGGGAGGGGCTCCCAGGCCTCTGCCGAGTGCTTCTCTCTTGTTAATTTGAAGCGTTTCTCTCCAGCCTTTACTCTTCGGAAACCACTCCCAGCAACGGATGATGAGGTCAATTTGGCTGGTGTCCCCCTGTCTGGCTTCACATGGGTAAAGGAGGTGAGACCACCCCCCCCCCCGGTGATTCTGGGATGATGTCTGCTGTAGTGATCAGTCCCCTGGGCTTTGAAATCCTGGCCCTTTGTTACTTACTTAACCTCAGTGCTGACAGAATCCCTGGACACTAAATAAACCCTGGCTTGACTTACTTAGTTGGTTAATCTATGCTAAAGCCCTCAGAAGCGATTTATCGATTTGCTTAAAGAGAGATCCCAGGGGAAAAGACCATCAACTTCTCCAACCGTTCTGCCATTCAGCTCAATGATGACAGTGGTCCAGCGTGAGGTCCCCAAGACAAGAATTCCATTCTGAAGGAAAAAAACAAAACAAAACAAAACTACACACCTTCGCTGTCCTTGAGGAGAGAAAACTGCTTGGTGATTCAAGATTCTCCAGCAACAGCTGCCTGACCAGATCATTTGCTTCCACAGAAGCCAAGTCCAGGAGGCCCTGCAGGTGGCAGTCCAGGGCAAGGCAGCATGCTGGGGAGACCCTAGGACTTCAGGTATAGTCGTGTGATGGTAGACCACATGGGATGTCAGCCTGGGGGTACAGGACTACTTCTGAAGGGAGGGATGGTTGTCTAGGACTGGAAGGAGCATGTCAGTGGTACCCGGAATAGGTTTATGGGACCAGTAGGATAGGTATAAGTGCATATAGGAATATGAGCTTCTATATGCTCACACATCAGCACACAGCTATACATCATACACTTCAGTCCAAGATGGCATATATCACCTATTGACATCTTGGCATGTGGAACTCACCAGAGATGACCACTCAGACAAGGTGCATGGCCACTGAAAGTCTTTATTCCAGCTGTCTGTAGTTACACCCAAGCATTCGGGGACCTGGGCCCAACCCTGAGTGTCCAGAGCCCAGTGTCTAGAACATGGGATTTTTTTAAAAGGCAGAAAGCACATCCTTGCCTCTCAATCTGCAGCTGCAGGGGTCTTCAAGAAGCAGGCAGTTTTAGCAGAAACCAAGAAAAGCAGTTATCTGGAGGCAGCTCCGCGTGGGCAGGCAGCTTAACGGAAGCTAAGTTAGCTAGGGCATTCTGACGTTTGGTTCCTAGAAGAGTAGGGTAGTGTCCCATGGGATTCTCCATTAAGGAGAATTAGTTAACTAATTCGATTCTAGTGACACCTGAAATGGCCTCAGAAAGAATGCAAGGTGGGGGAACCTCGTTTGGGTTTAGGGCAGTACATTCTGTGCTGTTAGCATGATGACAAGTTAGCATGATGACACATTACCTAACAATGCCTTTATTAAAACATTAGACATGATGTAAGTGATATGCAACTATAATATGTTACATATATGTTATATATGCATACATATACAATATGGTAAGTGTATGCATATGAGTGTGTGGACGAGCATGCATGTGTGCCTGTGTTTATGTATGTTGGGAAAAAGAGACAGAGAAAGGGGACAGCTGGCTCACGTGATTGCCGAGACTGGCTGTCTGAACTCTGCAGAGGCCCCAAGAGACCAGGAGAGACTGGTTGTGCAGTCTTGAGTCTGAAGGCCAGTGTGGGCTTAATTCCCTTTTCCTAGCATGGCCTCAGTCTCTCTGGCCTTCAGCAAGTTAGAAGCCCATCTTGAACGGAGTAGTATTTCAGACCCCACCGAGGTGACCAGGAATCTCATCTGTAACCCCTTCCCAGCAACACCCTGATCTGTATACATATGACCAGGCATATGGGAATCTTGGCCTCATTATATAAAAATATGTGGCAGGAATCTTCCTGAGTGAGAAGCGGGGAGCCTGGCCAGGGGCTGGCATCAGTCACATGGGAGTACCTGTGGGGGAATAGCTGGGTCAGAGAGCTGGAGTCAGTTTGGCTTCTACTCTGGGTCTGTTCCAGGTGGTAGAGAGGGAAGCCTTGTAGACCTGTAGATACCATGGACAGTGCCGCTGCCTCTGTACTGATGTGTGTTCACAGGAGATGGGACAGTGGATGGGGAGTGGGCAGACTGTTAGAGACTGTTACCAGGTGGGATGGAAGAGCTGGTGGAACCAGATTCCACATGTTCTGGAGGAGGTAGGAGCTCTGAGAAGTCACTAGCTACTGGAAACTACCCATCTCATGGGCCGGGTAGCCACTGCTGCTGTAGAAGTGGGCAGGTTGCCAAGAGGGGGCCACTGTAGGCTGAATCCTGCCTTCTTGATGGCCTCTGCTCCCCACTTCCGATTTCTTCTGCCCTCCGTCCTGGTGTACCTTGAAGAAAGGACCACACCAGATGCAAGTGGTCCATATCAGACTTCCCAGCCTCCAGGGGACCCTGAGAAATGAGTTTCTTTTCTCTTTTCTTTTCTTTTCTTTTCTTTTCTTTTCTTTTCTTTTCTTTTCTTTTCTTTTCTTTTCTTTTCTTTTCTTTCTTTCTTTCTTTCTTTCTTTCCTTCCTTCCTTCCTTTCTTTTTTTTTTTTTCTTTTTCGAGACAGGTTTCTCTATATAGCCCTGGCTGTCCTGGAACTCACTTTGTAGACCAGGCTGGCCTCGAACTCAGAAATCCACCTGCCTCTGCCTCCCAAGTGCTGGGATTAAAGGCATGCGCCACCACTGCCTGGCGAGAAAAGAGTTTCTTTATGACCCACTCAGTCTGTGACAGTCCAGTATAGCAGCCAAAGACTAAGATATAGGTAGCTGTGGCCACCAGGGCACACTGCCACAATCGTGGGTCTGTGTGGGAGTGAGGGAGGTATGACTATTTCAGACAGTCTACCTCATGACCTTACTAGGGCACTGGATTGTTATAGAAGCCTAACAGGGAGCCCTTGTTGGCAAGAGGAAGGTGGATGGAAAGGAATTGGTGCACAGGAGTGGGGTCGGGTGTGGGGTGGTCGGGGGTGGGGGGGGGTGGGGGGGGGGGGGGGGGGGGGGGGGGGGTGGGGGTGGGGGTGGGGTGCTGTCTCTTTGCTGCAGAGTCTCTGGGGGTTGTTTCCATGGCGGAAAGTTTCCCTGGGTCCTCTCTGTGTTGGCTGCTGGTGTTCTTCTTGAGGTGCCACCTTTCCACAGGCTTTTCAGCCGGCTTCCCTCCCGCCCCCGCTCCGACCCCTCCAGGAAGTTAGTGCTGTTCTGAGGTAAGTAGGAACAGCAGAGAAGCCAGGCTGGGAGCATCTCCGACCTGCTGGGACCCGCCACCTGGGAGCGGCTCTCTTAAATCAATTTGGAAATCTCTTCCATGTAACACAAATGGACTTGTCAAGGGAATAGAAATCGCTGCCAAGTCCCTACCTCGAGTGGGATGAAAAATTAGATGAATCTGCAAAAAGCAGTCAGCAGGCGGCTTCCTCCCTTGCCACAGGGACTCAGGAGGACTGGCAGTCGGGATGTGGTATGGTGGAAACTTCAGAGCTGAACAGGGGCTTCCTGTCCAGGGGCTGCCATGCTGTAGGGGAGGGGAGCTTTGGTCATGTGACCTGAGTTGCCTGAGCCTCTTGCCTAACGCTGGTGTAGTAGCTCCTAGCTGGGCCGTGGAACACTTGCAAGATCCTGGGAGGGGATCGATGAAGGGTAGGAGGCTAGGCTCCTTTTCCTGAGAGTCCTCAGCCTGGAGGGCAGGAACATCTCCAGGCCCTGCCTGCAAGCAGTCCTTTCTGCTCTTTGCGTAGCTCATCACATGGTGCAGTAAGGGCAGGCATGGAGGGTCCTGCTTTCCTTCATTCAGCACTGCTAAGCATTTGCCACAGAGCAAGAGCTGCGTGGGCAGCACTCGGTGATACCTACAGCCAGACAGCACTGTCCAACGAGCAGGACGCCCAGGGTTCTGTCCCCAACACCTTAGCCATTAGGCTTGCTAGGACTCTCTTGTCACCTCAGCTTCCCCTCGGGAGGTGGAAGCAGGGGGGGGGGCAGAAATCCAAGGTCATCCTTGGCTCCATAGTGAATTTGAGACCAACCTGGACTATAGGAAACCTGTTAAGAGGAAGGAAAAGGGGGAGGACGAGGAGAGGGGGGAGAGGAGAGAGGAGCATATGGGGGGAGGTTGTTATTCATCATCATTGGTAGATTTTGGCTACGGAGATTATCTCTATTTCTACCCCCTGTCCACCCACCAATGGTTCTGGCTATGATTAAAGAATCCCCCAGGCTGTGTGGAGCTCCACACAGTTCCTAGGTTGCATGCCCAAATTTCTGTTCTGAAGTCTATACCCACTTACTTTCTCAACCACAACGTGGGCTACAGCAGTTTTATAGAACTCTTGTCTGCACTAAGACGCTCTTCTTGATATTTTTCGAGTGGCTATAAAGTGGGACCACATTACTCTTTTT
The DNA here is from genome assembly GCF_900095145.1 of Mus pahari. Classification (NCBI taxonomy): domain Eukaryota; kingdom Metazoa; phylum Chordata; class Mammalia; order Rodentia; family Muridae; genus Mus; species Mus pahari. Next base: position 51,598,206 of record NC_034606.1, read on the forward strand.
GTAAAGTGTGGTAGCTGAGTGACATGCTGGCTAGGGGGGTGCACTTCCCAGAATCCCATGTATGTTTCTGTCTCAAGAGCCACAGGGAGGCTGTGTGGGCAGGAATGATGCTCCCTATCTTGATAGAGGAGTCGTCTGTTCTCACAGACTGATCCGCTTTAGGAGTAACAGGCAGGATCAAGCCCCTGCTCTCCTCTTCTCCACACCCCTCCCCCATTTCCTCATCTCAGCCATGGAGAAGGCTCAGCTTCGGCACTGCACCACCAAGTCAGAGACCTTGTAAGTCAAGGGTGTGTCCACTCTTGCAGACTCTGCTCATGCGGTGGTCTACAGTATCTGCCTGCTGTCTCCATCATGAACCCTTCCTCCTCCTTCCTCCTGACCTGTGGACTGTAAACCCCAGTACTAGGAACAGAGAAGGCATTCCTGGGAGACTGATTAGCTAGCACTATGGCAGACCACAGAGAAATCCATAGCAACTTCCTCCTATTATCTCCTTCGAACTAGCTCCTCCTCCCCATTAGCCCCTCCTTCATCATCTCCTTTCTCATCTCCTCCTCCCATCACCTCCTCCCATCACCTCTTCCCCCATCACCTCCTCCCATTACCTTCTCCCAATCACTTCCTCCCCTATTACCTCCTCCCCCCCCCTCCTCATCACCTTCTTCATCGCCACCATCAATCACCATACCATCACTTCTATATTTCTCTGATCCCCTGTTGATTTAAAATCTATTACACAAGTCTAAGGATATAACTCAGTTGGTTAGATTCTTGCTTAAGAGGTACAAGGCCCTGAATTTGATCACCAAGCACTCCCGGAGAAACCCCTAACTCTGACAGTTAACCCCCCCCCCCAAATCCCAAACTACTGCCTACTTGTGACTAGATTGTACACAGACATGGGGCCAACAGTGGTAGAGACAGTTATCCTTCTGCCTACCTCTGTCCCTGTCCAGCCTTCACAGTTTCTCAGAAGCACTTCTCAAGCATCCCTAAGCTTCTAGATGTTGGGAACTTTTGGTTTCTATGCTTCTGTGCAGATGAGAACATCACAAAGGCAGTCTTGCTTTATTTACTCAATAATGCGCCTTGGAAATGGAGCCATCACTGTCTCCTGGGTCTGCCTCAGCATTTCTCACAGGGCCTGGGACTCATTGTGAGCATTCCTGCTGCTGACTCTACTGTCCCACAATCGTACAGTTCTGTCTTTTTATATCACAAACAGTTCTGTAAAGAACACCCCATGCTTGGGTCATTTTGAACAGAGGCTAAAATTCCATGGGTGAATCTTGGCCCTGTCACTGATGGAGGGCTGGATTTGATGGGTGTTATCCATAGATGTCACACTGTGCTCCTTAGCTTCTGCGGTCAAAGAAACATAACTTACAGTTGTGGGAAGAGGGAACCTTAATGTAGGAATTGCCAAATTAGATTGGCTTGTGACCATGCCTGTGGGAGATTATCTTGATTGATGATTGATGTGGGAGGTCCCAGCCCACTGTGGGTGGTCTCATTCCCTGGGCAGGTGGTGCTGGGATGTATGAGAAATCCAAACATAAGCCTGTGCAAGTTAGCAAGAAGCATCCCATTGTTTCCCACTTTGGTTCCTGCCTTGAGTTCCTGTCATGACCCGGTGAACAACATCTGTGTGGTGTAATCCTGTCCTCTTATCATTTGTCCTTTCTGGGCATAGACCTCTAATGCAGGAGTCAGAGCCTGGGAACATTCCCCACAGTCTTTGCTTAGTGGGAAAAGTCCATTAGTTCACTTCTGGAGTGAAATCTGCCCTTTGAGGTCTGGAGTCAGACAGGAGGTGAAGCTGACTGTGTGAGGCTGTGAAGTTTGGTGCCACTGAAGGCTAAGTGGGTTCTGCCAAAAGCTCTTTAGGGCAGCCCCGTATGTCACCTGTATACACCACAGGTCTATGGTGCTGGCTTCCTGGGGCTTCCACTCTTCTTGACTCTTGGAGCGCCCAACCTTTATCAACACTTTGTAAGCCTGTGGTCCCCAGCACAAAATCCTCTCTTAATGGAAGGACCTGGAAGGTTTCCCTTGACCCAGCTGAACCCTGGCTGACAGGCGCATGTCCTCTGCAGCACAGAGCACGAGCTGACGCATCTCTCCGTCTGTAAATGACTTTGCTGTTATCAGTTGGTTTCTGTTATTTTTGATATTCTTATACCATGAAGATGGTTTCACTTAACAAAATGAAACAGCACCTGATCTATGACACAAATTCCCTAACTTTTCTCCGGGTTTTCTCCCCACAATTGTGGGGGTGTTGGGGGGGGGTTAGGGAGATGGCTCAGTGGGTAAGGTGTTTGGCATGCAAATGGGAGAACCTGAGTTTGAATCTCCAAAACCCGCATGAAGCTAGCTAGATTACGTGGTCTGTACTATCAATGCTCCTGACAGAGAGATGCGAGTAGAGACGTCAGACTCTCTGGAGTCCCCAGGCCAGCTACACAGGCTACTATAGCACAAACAAGAAAGGTCTGCCTCAGACCAAAAAGAGATTGTACTCTGACCTTCACATACAACACCCCCCCACACACGTACACATGCACACACACACACATGCGTGCACACACACACACACACACACACACGCACAAAAAAACAAGCAATCTTTTATGAAATTTGAATTTATTTTCTCCTATAGACTCTGAGTTTTGCGTTGCATTTAATAAGACGGGGCAGTGAGCTCTCACCTGTCAATCTGTGGGCTCCCTTGCTTCCAAGACTCCCGGAAGCCTGGGAACTGTTGGGTGGCATTCTCAGCATCTGCCACCTTTCTTTCCCCTCAGCTTCTCCGTGGACTGGGGTGCTGGGCCCCTCCCTGAGCTTTGCTGCTGCTCCCTGAGACCTGGGAACAGCTGTAATCGCTGTGCTTCCTAGAGAGATGCACCGTTTATCATTATAAAGTGACTTGTTTTAAATAATGCATTTTGTTCCCAAATAAGGCCTGTCTGGTGTCGATTGTTGTCCCTGCACTTTAAACAATGCATTTACCTTCTGTGCTTTTATCTCTGACCTCTGTGAGCAGCTTGTTTCCAGCTTATCTCTGTCCCTGGGTTTTCCTTCTTGAATTAGTAAAAGCGTTGGCTGAGATGCAGATGCAGCGCGGTTCTGTTGTCGTTGTTTGCCGATACCTTTGATTCGCCTGGGGAATATATTTACTCCTTCCCCAGGGCTTTTGCTTGTTTGTTTTTTTTTTTTTTTTTCCCCCTTTGGAAGGTGGGATGCTTGCTTCAGTCTCTCTCTCTCTCTCTCTCTCTCTCTCTCTGTTCATTTTATGTATATAATTACACTGTAGCTGTCTTTGGACACACCAGAAGAGGGCACCAGATCTCATTATATAGGTGGTTATAAGCTACCATGTGGTTGCTGGGATTTGAACTCAGGACCTCTGGAAGAGCAGCCGGTGCTCTTAACCACTGAGCCATCTCTCCAGCCCTGCAGTGGCCATCTCTTAATTCCAAGTCTACCTCTCATCCTCTGTTGACCCCAGAGATAAACAGTAAGAAGATGGCGCGTGTGTCAACCTCCCCAGCTTCTTCTGTGTCCTGTTCAGCTGTGTTTTAAAGTCTCAGCATTCACTTTTGCACTTTTAAAGTTGATTTATAGGCCTATTAATAATCTATTAATTAATGTCTACATCTATGTAAATATTAGATATTCTAGACTACTTTCATATTTGTCCGATTAGGCATGTAGCTGTTACTCCATAGGTTTAATTATACAGCAGCTGATTTGTACATTCCACCTTGAATGCTTATCATATCAAAATAAATATTTTCTCTGGTTATGACAGATGTTGAAATCTGTGCTTATATACCATTTCTCAAATTCCTCTGCCTTTTTCTTCTAATCCTCTTTAAAGCAGAATATTTCTAAGATGTTCTGTGTCTAGCAGTGGCATTGTATCTACTAACAATATTGCACTGTTTTTAGTGTGTGTGTGCGTGATAATCAAGTATGTGGGCCTGTTCCCTCCTGGCTGGTAGCGTTTGACAAGTCCTTTCCTTTCCTTTCCTTTCCTTTCCTTTCCTTTCCTTTCCTTTCCTTTCCTTTCCTTTCCTTTCCTTTCCTTTCCTTTCCTTTCCTTTCCTT
>NC_034606.1:51602516-51630384 GCF_900095145.1 Mus pahari
TCTCTCTCTCTCTCTCTCTCTCTCTCTCTCTCTCTCTCTCTCTCTCTCTCTCTCTCTGTCAAGGCTGTCCTCTGGTAGCGTTTTGAGGATGGGTCCCTTCCATACTTCTATTTTGATCTTTATTACCAATTCACAATATCAAGATTTTGACTTAAATAGATTTTGAACTTGATATTTTGATTGAACTTAATTTTCAAAATACATTTACCATTTGCCTCTCACCAAACTATTTGATTAATTGTATGTGTCTGAGCACTTTGCTGCCTGTATCCCTGTGTGTCATGTGCAGGCCTGTGGAGGTCAGAGTGGGGTATTGGACACCAGGAGCTGGAGTCACAGAGGCGGTTGTAAGCTACCATGGGGGTGCTGGGAACTGGACCTGGCTCCTCTGCGAGAACAGCTTATATTCTTAACTGCTGAACCATCCTGCCAGCAAAACCGTTTGCTTTTTTATTTGAAGGACAACTTGGCAAACTGTGAGGCTTTGGGGTTATACGTTCCTTTGGGAGGACTGTGAAGACCTCGGTCTCCTGGGTCCTAGCACAAACCCTGCCCCCTGGTATCACAGCTCAGCAAAATGGGCTTATAGCTTGCCCACTGTTTCCCCTTTCCTTCCCCCTGGTTGTGGACAGTTCTTGCTGCATCCTTATCTGACTTGCCTGGACCCTTTCATGGCCCACTGAAGAGATTGTGCACAGGGCTATGAAGATTAAATGGTCGTGAGATACTTGGCGTGTTAGACACCAACAGAAGAGGCCCTGAGGGGATGGGGTACCATAGGGACAGTCGTTTCCACTTCCTTCCCCCTGATCCCACCCGGTGAGCATTTAGTTCACAGCATGGCCTGGCTCACCGAGGCTTTAATTCTTGCAAATATGTCTTCCTGGCTCAGGCTTTTACTACTCTGGAAAAGCTGTGTCTTAGTCAGGGTGTCTATCCCTGCGCAAACATCATGACCAAGGAGCAAGTTGGGGAGGAAAGGGTTTATTCAGCATACACTTCCACATTGCTGTTCCTCACCAAAGGAAGCCAGGACTGGAACTTGAGCAGGTCAGGAAGCAGGAGCTGATACAGAGGCCATGGAGGGATGTTTCTTACTGACTTGCTTCCCTTGACTTGCTCAGCCTTTTCTCTTATAGAACCCAGTACTACCAGCCCAGGGATGGCACCACTCACAATGGACCTACCCCCTTGATCACTAATTGAGAAAATGCCTTGCGGTTGGATCTCATGGAGGCACTTTCCCAACTGAAGCTCCTTTCTCTGTGATAACTCCAGCCTATGTCAAGTTGACACACAAAACCAGCCAGGACAAGCTGCAGTGTTGGTCCATAGGTTTCTGCTACATATCTAATATCAAACCCCCTGCCCTGAGCAGGACTGTCAGTTTCCCAGGTGGTTTTGTCACCTGTCCCCAATACCTGCCACCACAGGTAACTTTCTAGCCACTCCACTTGTTTGATGTTTATTGCACATATCAGCTCTTCCTTGAACACAGAGGCGCAGGGCTAAGGCACCTCTCTGTTTCTTATTGTCCCTTTTGGTCCTGATGAGCATCTGACAGGGGGAGGGGAACCCCTCCTCTCTCTTGTTTAAATTTCTTTTACCAGAGTCTCTATTACAGATGAACACTGCGAGCCTGTCCCAAGCAGGGACCCTAAAGTAGATCCAGGAGAATGTACCATGGCTGGGTTAGGGTGACCGTCACAGCATCCACTCTGCTGCCCTGGAGTTCTGACATGGCTTGTGCTAGGCAACCAGATGCTCATCTGACATAGACTGTGTCTCTGTGGGCTCCAATCAGGGACTAGGACCAGTTGGGCTGTGGTAGGGACAACCATGTAAGGCTTTGCCACATCAGCTAACCCACATTCAAATGAACTGAATTCAGGTTTTTTTTTTTTTTTTTTCTTTCTTCCAGCATTAACTTAACAGAGTGCTTCTGTGACAAGCATTGAGAATGTCACCTGCACCCTCTTTATGTACATCCTGCTCAGGCATTGGCACGGTCCTGTCCTACTGTCCTCCCCTCTTTTGATCACCCACAATGCCTTTGAGTCACTCCATGATCCTGGCTTGTATCTCCAGCTTCTTGGCCTCATGAATAGTTGTGCACTTAGTCAGAACTATTACGCTCATCCGCAAAGTGTCTCAGTGACTGTCCCCACCTCAGAGCCCTCAGCTGCCGTCCCCCATCTTGTTTTCCTTGGTTCTGTACAGTCCTGAAGCTGAGGGCTCTGCTGTTGGCCCTGCCGAACGTCAGGTGTGGCCATTCTCAGTCAGATTGCTCTTCTGTTCCCTCCTGCGGCTGAGGGGAGATAGTCCCCATACTGGTTATAGTTTTGTGTCCACCTTGTGCCTTACACTTTCATGGGCAGTACCTAAGAGGTTCCCTCTCTGTTGTTTTTTTATCCCCTAAAGCAATCTTTGGATCCTCTTCCAGAGAGCACAGGGCTCTTTTCTAGTCCGTGAGATGCTTCAAAGATTCTTGAGCCTTCTAGAGCTGTGCTCAGAGCAGAGTCAGGAGATGCTCTGCAGGGTTGATAGCTGTAGGAACCCCTGCTCAGGAGGGTATATCAGAGCACATAGACACTTAGGAAACTAAGGGTGCTTTCAGAGCCAAGACACTGTGAGCTCCCTTGTAGGATTCTAGGAACCAGTGTTGTATTCTAGGTGCCAGGAGAAGCAACTGGGGGGGGAGGGTCTTAAGTGAAGGCCTATGATATGGAGATGAAGGGGTCTGGCTTGTAGGGAAAGGAAGGGAGGCATTATGAAGGGAAGTTTGCAGAGCACTGCAGAGGGAGAGCCTGAACCAGTGTGACCTCAGTGGAGGGGCAGAGCAACTCAGTTGTAGAATGGGAGGGGACTACATGCAACTCATTTTTATACTTTGATCCAAATTAACCCTGGGTATGGAGACCAAGATCTGGGGCCCTCTCAGGATGGGGGGCTGAGAAAGGCCACAGATTTCATACCAGGTCTGGAGGACTCTGAGAGCTTCCTATTTAGTGGTGGTGATAAGAGATGATGCTACAGCCTTGTCTGTCACATTATGGATCTCCTCAGCGGGGTCAGCTGAGCTTGGGCAGAACAGCAAAGCCGACACCTCTTTTCTCCAACCCTCCATAGAGGCTCCAGAATAATTGAGGGTGGGCTGGATGCAGAAGAGGTCAGGCAGGGCCAGCCACTCCTGAAAATGAAGGGGGCGGGTCCAGAGAGGTTTCAACCAGGCTCTTTGAAAGGAAGAAAGTCATCTCCTCACCTCAGAGCTTCAAAATTAATTTATTGCAATTAGAGCGAGAGCCCCGGCTCTGCACATGGTCTGCTTACTGCTCAGCTCTACAGCAACAGCTCCTCGGCAGGAGCATGGACAGAAAGGAGTGCCCTTCCCACCTCTTCTGTCCTTCAGACATCTGACTCCTCCCTCTTCCAGGTCGACCAAAATCATACCAGTCTGACCTGGTGTCTGCATTGAACTTGTCTGCCTATGGGCAGCTTCACCACTGTCCAGGACTCAATGCCCTCATAGTCCTTTCATTCCCGTGGACAAATTCTTGCACACGCTTCTCCCCAGGTCTGTAGGTATATTAGTTACTTTCCTTACGTTATGGCAAAATACTAACAAAAGCGACTTAAGGAAAAAAAAATGATTTATTTTTGCTTGAAGTTTGAGGGTATCACCCTCTATGGTGGAGAGGTGATGGTGGCAGGATTTGAGGGCAGCTGTTAACAATGTATCTGCAGTTAGGAAGCAGAGAGAGATGAATGCTGGTGCCCAACTCACTTTCTCCTTTTTATGCACCCAAGGACCTGAGCCTAGGGAATGGTGCCGCCCACATTTAGAATGGCTCTTCCTCATTTTGTTATTCCAGTCTGGAAAATTCTTCATGGGTATATCCAGAAGATTTGTCTTCCAGGTGTTCATATATCTTGTCAGGCTGCCAATATTAACCACCACAGCAGGCATTTCTGTTTTGGAGTCTTCAGTTCACTCATGGCTTATACCTGACAATTCTCCTTGTGGGTACAGGCATCATTCAGTCACCCTGTCATGGTCTTCCATGGGAGGCTGAGATTACAGAGCCCTTCCTTGAGTTAGGTGTCAGGAACATATGGGAGAGTAGATGCCCAGCTTCCTTAGTGTAGAATACTCTATACTAAGCAGTGTATAGACGAATGTCCAGGGTGGCTCTAATCAATGATCACCCTATGTGAGGAAGCTTAAAAGAAAACTTATCTCCTCCCATAGTCTAAGGCCAGAAGTCTGAGGTGGAGGTGTTAGTGGGGCCATGATTCCTATGAGGCTCTTAGGGAGGGCCCTTCCTGCCTCCTCTAGTTCTTAGTATTCACATGGCTGACTTTATGTGCGTGCGCGCGCGCGCGTGTGTGTGTGTGTGTGTGTGTGTGTGTGTGTGTGTCCATCCGTGTCCTCCTCCCCTCCAATTACACCGGCTAATTAGATTTAGGGTTCAACCTAATTGTTGAGGTAAATTGTCACTGTCACCTTGGCTGGATTTAAGATCATCTTGGAAACACATTTCTGGTGGTGAAGAAAGACAGGCCCTGATGTGGGCAGCACCATCCCCTAGGCTGAGGTTCATAACTGGGTTAAAGGAGAGAGCTGGACAGCAGCACTCATCTCCCTCTGCTTCCTGACTTCAGGTGCAGTGTGACTTCAAACTCCTGCTTCTGTGACTTCTTCGTCATGATAGTTTGTGCCCTCAAACTGTGAGCCAAAATGAGTCCTTCCATCTTTAAGCTGTTTCTGTCAGGTATGTTGTCATAGAAACAGGGAAGTGACACATCTGTCTGTGGTGACTGTCTACCGATCCTTATCTTTATTACCACACAAGGTCATATTCTGCATTCCCAGGAGGACATGAATTTGGGGATAGATGGCATTTGACTCCCTACATGGTCCCTCCTAGCTCTCCACCCTCTGAACTGGGCAGGCTGGTTTTTTTTGTTTGTTTGTTTTTGTTGTTGTTATTTGTTATTTGTTTTGTTTTTTTAAAGAGGATGGATCAGAGCAATAGAATGTATAAGAATAATATAAATAATGTTATAAATAATATAAATGAATACATGTTATAAGGGAGAATTTATTGAGTTAGCTTATACCATAGAGTGTGGAGGATCACCTAACTTGGTGGCTCTTCAATCCACAGGCCTTAGCAGTCCTAAACTGGGCCCGAAGGCTGGAAGCCATCACACAGTTGCTGGAGTTGAGATCACAGTAGAAGGCCCAAGAGGCTGGCATTTGATGGGCATTTGGTTCTGTATGCTTTGCCTTCTTAGGAAGGAATGCCCTTCCTCACCCTCGCTTCCGGGACTCACACTTGGTAAGGCACTCCTTACATGGAAGGTGGGCATTTTTCTCCTAGTGACTGTCCTGCATGTCACCTCTTTCCTCACATACAGGCATGCAAGTGTCTCACTGGGTCCTGAGCATCTCTTATTTCAGGTAGGCTAACCAGCAAGTCGAAGGGTCAAACCACAACCACACAGTCTGGTGAGGGGAACAGCTGGAGCCTGTGAGGCCATTACTACTTCAGTCCATACTCCCTCATTGACCATAGCCCCACCAAGGTCTCCTAAACTCCAGCCTTGTACTCTCCTGGTCTCATTATCGGTCCCAAGGTCCCTAATGCCCTTGGGATGGAAACTCGCTCTCCCTCCCATTTGCTTTCTGCTATGTCTGCTATGTGGCTGACAGCTGAGACTTCCCATCAGCATTGGCCTCTGAGTGGGAACTCTGGTAGGTGGCCCCTTATTACCTCCTTCCAGGGACTGGGGTTGGGTGGAGGACAATAACTGATGGGGACCTTAGGTCACTGAAGCACCACACCTATGTGTGGTCCCCTGTGGGCCCTCTTTACAGCCTTTCCCAGCCCTCATGTGATGACTGGGAAGTCCTGCTGTGCCCCCGCCCCAGTCAAGTCTGCCCCACGGATACCAGCAAAATGATGGAAACCCTCGGGAAGCAACCCAGAGCCCAGGAGCTGCTGCCGGCCATCATTGTGGAAAATAAATCTCTTTCCCTGATAGCAGACAGTGCCTGCCGTATTTCATAATTGGCGAGATGAAGAGCCCCATTTTTTTTTTCCTCGAGATGTTTGGGAATAACTCAGTTTAAAAGACCACGTCCTAACAACCGAAATGGGCCGATTATTCCGGCATAATCCACTGAGAATCGTCGCTGCGCGGTAGGCAAATGCGCCTGAATGATTGCCGAAAGTTTGCTGAGAGACGCAGGCTCCCACCACCAGGAGACACGTTAACACCCATTTGTTAAAAAATGTTTTTGAGGTTTATTTCCAATAGAAGGATTTGTTTCATTTAAGTGTGTCCTCTGAAATGCTTACGGTGACAAGGCCATCCATCTGCCCTCTCCCTCCAACTCTGCAGTCTGGAAGTTGCCTGAGGTCTGCGGGATCCCAGCCTTGTTGCGGCTAGAGAAGGATGGACCCCAGGCCGGTGGGAAGAGCTGGACATGTCACTCATGGCATCTAGGGGCCAACTCATCATCCAGCTGTTCCTCCAGTGGGACCACTGTGTTCCCACTGTCCCTGCTGTGGAGCATTGGAGTGTCTGTGGGATCAAGTGGCAGTGCTCATGGAAGAGGATAAGAGCATGTAGATCAGGAATGGGGACCTCAGGAGCATCCAGGACCCATCATCTCTCACGGGGGCTTTAGGAGAGGAACAAAGCTCAGGGTATCCTCTAGGTGGCAGAGGAGCTGGGGTCAGGGTGTCACCCATGGTGGCAGAGAGGTTGTGTGCCTGCCAGGCTGCGATTCTTGGGCTCCTGGCTCAGAAGCTGTCTTCTCCACTATAGAAGCCTCCTTGTTGGATTCTGAGCTATGGGCATTGGGTGTTGGCCAGAGTAGAGCCTGCCTGCCTGCCCAGGTGCTTCCAGGGACACTCCCATCTGGGCAGTGGCTGCCCCTTCCCCAAAGTCCCAGCTTGTGGCAGGCAGGGTTGGGCAAGTGATGCCAATTGTCCTTTGTGGCCCCACAGCCCCTGAGTGCTATTTGTTGATTCTATGCTGAGAAGCGAGGGCCCAGGCTCTCCTCTTAGCTCTTGTCCGCCTAGCAGGGTGGCAAGCGGGCTGTGAGCTTCAAGCAGGCATACAGGATGTTTGCAGCAGGCAGGGGACCAAGTGCTCACCTCTTTGGAGTACTCAGTGCCCCAAGGCCTCTGTCCCCTGACCTCTCCCTGTGTTCCTTGGTCACCACCACCAGGCTGGATTCTGGGTCTAGTGAGGAAGGAGAAGCCCCATGCTTCTCTGTTGGAGTCTGCTCACATCCCCTCCTGCTAGCTGAGGGATTCCTGCCAGCCCTGTGGTAACAGGTGGAGGGCAGAAGCAGCCCTGTAATTAACAGCTTTATCTCAGAGCTCTCTTTGTTTCAGCCTGGGGAGCTATTCATGCATTCTTCTCCAGCAAACAAGAGCCTTCCACTCCAGGATGAGTGCTGTGGGAAAGGAAGGCTTGGCTAGGGATGGATCTTGCAGGAGAGGCAAGGGTGGGTAAGACGGTTCCCAGTGGGCCTCAGGCACTGGGCGCCATGCACTCAAATTTGGATGCAGAGGCCTAGAAGGCTTCTCTGCCACGGGAAACTGAGGCAAGATCCACTGTGTACACGGGTCTGGCCTGGGCTCTGACGACATATGCCTGCCTCTGGGAGGACTTGGCAAAAGCTTCCTTTCCAGAGGTGACCACGGTACTGGGGAAACTGAGGTCTCCTTTTGGGGTTTCTAGTCTCACTAATAAAAGAATTTTAAAAAATGGAACCGGAAGGAAACTGGGGGACAACTTTATTAATGCTTGAGAGCAAACCAACAGGGTAGGCAAGTTGTAAAATCTTGGCAGCTGTCAGGAGGAGGTGGAAAAGAGGCCATGACTTTGAAGTTAGGCACCTGCACCTGGGTCCGAGAAACAGCAGGAAGGCATGGATCGTCAGGGTAAGTGCACTGAGGCCAGCACATGAAGATTAGATAAAGGGACAGAAAAGGAGAGCAGTGACTAGCAACTAGGCCCTGGGCTCAGAGGGCACCTGGTAACTTGATCTTGGTTCCCAGGATAAAGTACTGATCAGACACATATATAGTCGGAAAAAATGAAATGGGCTCAGCAGTGTGTATGTGTATGTTGTTTGTGTGCATGTGTACGGTGAGTGTGTGTGTGTATGTGTATGTTGTATATGTGTTGTGTGCATGTGTGTGTATATATGTATTTGTATGTTGTGCATGTGTTGTATCCATACATATGTGTATATATGTGTTTATATATGTGTATGCATGTGTATATTGTATATGTGTTGTGTGCATACATATGTGCATGTGTATGTTGTATGTGTATGATATATATGTATGTGTGTGTTATGTGTATATTGTATGTATATGTTGTATGTTATGTGTGTTGTATGTGTACATATGTGTATGTTGTGTATACATGCATTCATTGTGTGTGTTATGTATGCATATGTTTTATGTATTGTGTGTGTATGCATATGTTGTGTGTGTTGTGTGTGTATGCTGTGTGTGTATGTGTATAACAACAGTAAATATTGAAAGGACATGAATTAGAGTAGGAGGGAGACATGGGAAGGGGTTGGAGATAGGAGAGAGGGGAGAAATGATACCAATATGGTACTCAGAGGAAATTTTAAAAAGAAAAAAATGAAAGAAAGAAATGCAGATAGATTATTAAGAAAGGAAAAACACTCTCAAGAGCAGAAATAGATATCTGAGAAGGGGGGGGGGAGCCCAAAAAGAGCTGGCCTAGGGGCTGCATGGCCCTTTAGAAGATGTTTATGTAGCACTGCCTCTCCTAAGTGTGTATGTCGTAGACTGTTCTGGTACATGCTCTGTTAGCCAGGTGAAGCCTAGGTGGAGATGGGCTCCCAGTGTTTCTCTGCAAACTGGCCTTTTTAATGGAAACTCTGACCATCAAAGAACTAAGCAGGCATTCGAAGAGTTGAAAAAAATTCAGATTTATTTGCATAGGTTTCCACACAAGCTACTATTCTGTGTACGCCTAACAGTGGCCCCCAGTTTCTTTTTAGCTTTTATAGGTTAGACAGTGTTAGGTCCAGAGTGGGACCCAAAATAGCAGTGCTGCTAACAGTATGCTAAATGACAACCTGTGCTCAGCGATGGCCAGACTCTCACCAGGTAAACAGAAGAATTGCTTTTTAAAGTCAGCATTCCTTAGAAACCTTGTGAAGCTGGAGTCTGTTTGTTGGGGGGGAAAAAAAACCAATACTTACCTTATCTGTCCTTACAGCCAGCTACCTCTGGCAACGGGCATCTAGTTCCTGATTAAAGCATCCTATATCAGTTCAGAATTCCCATGCTAGCCCCCTGGCTGTTCTGGCCCTACAAGTCACTTCTCACTGTTCTAACTCCTAGGTTGTTCTGCCACCCCGCAATGCTATCTGCTCCCTATAAAACTGCCAAGGCTTTCCCACCAGCCGCCCTTTACCTCTGAGGCAGCCTGGCAGTTTGATTCCCCAATAAACTGTTCTTTTTACCCACGGAGTGGTCTAGTTCAGCCGCTTCACAGCACAGTGCTTGCCGACAGCGCTATTGCAATCCCTGTCTACGTGGCCGTCGAACAGGGCAGTCTTTGAGCCCCACGCCCACAGAGGGAAATCCCCATTACAGCTAGACATGCTTGAAAAGCAAACCTTGCAGGGAGTGGTGCAAACCAAGATCCGTGGTTTGACCAGGCAGCTGTGGCAATCATCTCTTAAGGCACTTTCCTGAAGTCATGGTAGAGGCAAGCTATCACAGCACAGCACACTTAATACAAACTTTAAGCCATTTAACTCCTACGCAATCCTATGGTTTCCAGTCAAGGGTTGTTATTGGATTGTCATAATATAAAAAGCAGTAATGTAATTTTGTTCGGTGTATTTGATCAGGGTACAAAATATCTCCTTTCCCCTTTAGCCCGAGCATATTCAGTTTGTTATGTGAAGTTCAGGAGAGGAGGGACTTGGAGTCTTTCTCTGAGAATTGGCCTGAGCATGCTGTATTTGTTATATGAAGCCCCGGTAAGGAGTGCCTTCCAATCCTCTACTACCAAGACCTGGCTTTCCTATGCTAGTTATATGTTTCAGTCCCTACTCTTCTACCACGGTGTTTTCCAGGCATGGCTTGCCTGACATGCCTGCCACTGCATTCTGAGACAGGCATTTATAGTAGGGACCATGATGCCCACTTTTCCAAAGAACACCAGTGTGACTAAGTTTCTTAACAAATTTGAATTCGATCTCTGACCTTGAGCAGATTCATCTGAACTTCTATGTCTGTCTGCTTTCTCTCTGATGTTTCAAGAGGTTTAGCCATATTTGGCTGATTGTAATGGAGTTCTGACTCAAAAGGGCCAGGTGGCTTCCTCCTGCTGACCACAGACTATTTTCTGTATCGCCCTGGCCTTGGGCTAGTGGCAGGGCCAGGCTCTGGATCTGCCTGTCCCTCTTCACTTGAGCTATTACTGTGAGTGATAAAAATTAGTAGGACATGGAGGGGCATGGCCTGTGCCAGTGAGAGGGAGGAAGGCATCCCAGAAGAGTGGGTGTTTCTGGGTAGAGGCAGAGGGATTTCTGGCACTCTGAGATACATTAGAGATGTTGAAAGAGCCTAGGAATGCTGGAGGGTTCCAGGACATCCAATTGGTCAAACATCAGTGCCTGCCCAGTGTCCCAGAGGCAGGTTATGCAAGTGTTATTAGGAGACTGTTAGAGTGTATCCTCTTGTGGTGGGCGGGGGACAGAAGGGCCTGGCTTCAAAGCTCTGTGTCCATAGTACTGACCATATGATCTCAAAGAGCTATATGATCTTCCTGAGGCTTTGCAATTTCTCTCTATAGCAGGGTGACTACAAGGGACCAAATTTGGAGTGATACAGAGATGTTCCCCTCCCCCCAAGCTCTTCAGAAGGGCCACAGAGGTCATCTCTTCCCTCTGTCCCAGGCTCTCCTTGCATTCCAGAATCTGGGATCCCCTTGGGTCCTTTGCCATGATCAGTGCATCCATGCTTGATCCAAACATGTTTATCTCACCTTCCTAAACCATCTGCTGCCTACCTCTGTCCAGACATGGTGCCCGTATCCCTCCTGCAGTCTTCGGCTCACTTTGCTGTCTCACTCTATGTCTCCCCAAATGACTGGAGCAGGAGCATCCCAGGGAGGATGTCGTGCGTGCCAAGATTCAGCTGCCAATAGGGCTGAGTCTAGACCCTTGTCCCCAGCTTCTTACCTGGGTGCTGGTGCAGCCCTGCAGTGTAGGCATGACTGTCAGTGAGCATTGGGTTGGGTGGGGGTGTGCTACCCCTCAGATGTCCCAATCCCAGAGCTCCTGGGTCTGGAAGGGACAGTCCCAGCCCTCACAGCCGTCCACTCCAGAGGTTGGCATTTTTCCACGTACATGGTGCCACTCAGAGATGGATTGGCCCCAAAGCCAGCACACAAAACAAATAAATATTTGTTCCAGAAACCCTTGCGATGTCAGGTTTTATTGTAAGTACATCTGGCGTGTGACAGGCAGATAAATCTTGCCTGTGTTAAGATTCTCCCTGCTTCCAAGCCCTGGGTCCTACTGCTTGACATTCCAGGGTCGTGTGGCTCTTGTCACGAAGACACAGTTTTTCCCATTTCAGTTTGTCTCCCAGTGAGACCCTCATACCTGGGAGACAACCACCTTACTGCATCCTGTCTCAAAAAGATCCCTGTCTCCCTTCTGCCATCTCTTCAAAAGGCCACCAAGGTGGGCAGCATTTTTTTCTGAGCCCCGTTTGTTTTTTGGGTTGAGTAGTCCCTAAGCATCAGGGGGATGGGCTTCCTGGGCTGAACCTGGGGCCTAGGCCTCGGGAGACCCCTCTGAGGCAGAGATGGGGCCTCTGTGTATCGCAATACTCAGTAAGTTTTGTGGGGACTCTTGGTCCCCAGTAGCAGTTGGCAGGCAGCTGGAGTCCATGGAAATCACCTGTGGGAAAGACAATTTCTCGGTGTTCTTCTGGCTTTAGGTGAGGGCCACGCTGCAGCTCTTAGCATGTTGTTCACAGTCTTCCCGTTTGCCACTGTGGGGCTCATGTGTATAGGAAGTATTTACTGGGAACCCAGCAGGCTCTAGGTTTAGGATAACTTCAGGCATGGCCATGTCCCTTAATGCAAGAGTGTCTATTACGTGCTTCTGTGAGTAGAGACTCTCATCCTATTGCCTGGGCATCCACTCCTTGCAGCTCACATGCAGGTGCCCAGTACAGGTTCTGATGGGGTCCACTGTGGCAAGGAAATTTGGGGTGAGTGGTACCTGGAGACAGGTCTGGATGCTGGCATTGCAGGTGGGCAGGAGGACAGTGTGACTGGAATCCTGGGGATGAGCATTGGCTCTTGCACTGCCCAGAAGTGGGGTTCTCCATTTTGAAGGTTTGCTGGTCATTTTTCCATGTTCTGCCTTGATATTTCCATAGAAAAGGAGACTCTGTTGCTGTACTGGCAAGTTTTGTGTCAACTTGACACAGCTGGAGTTATCACAGAGAAAGGAGCTTCAGTTGGGGAAATGCCTCCATGAGATCCAGCTGCAAGGCATTTTCTCAATTAGTGATCAAGTGGGGAGGTCCCCTTGTGGGTGGTGCCATCTCTGGGCTGGTAGTCTTGGTTCTATAAGAGAGCAGGCTGAGCAAGCCAGAGGAGGCAAGCCAGTAAGTAACATCCCTCCATGGCCTCTGTATCAGCTCCTGCTTCCTGACCTGCTTGAATTTCATTCCTGACTTCCTTTGGTAATGAGCAGCAGTGTGGAAGTGTGAGCTGAATAAACCCTTTCTTCCTCAACTTGCTTCTTGGTCATGATGTTTGTGCAGGAATAGAAACCCTGACTAAGACAGATGCCATCCTGAGTGAAGAAGTTTGGAAACTCTACCATGGGAGCCAGGACTGCCAGAGTAAAGCCTGTTTGAAACCCACAGGGAGGTGCTGGAGAAAGGGGTGTGGACAATGGGTTGGACCAGGTGAGGGGCCTCAGTTTTATGCACAGATACAGATCTGTGTCTCTATTTAGATCTGTTTGAATTGTAAAGTTCATCTTGGAGCAGTTAACAGAGTCACAGAGCTTGGTGAAGTACGATGAGTCTGAAGGCACACAGCATCTGCGATCCCAGCAGCTCAGAATCAGAGGCAGGAAGATTTTGTGAAGTGTGAGGTCAGTGTGGGCTACATAGTGACTACCGGTCCAGTCAGGAATCCATAAATAAATAGGAGGACAGAAAGAAGGAAGGAAAGAAAGGTAGGAAGGAAGGAAAGAAAGAGGGAGGAAGGAAGGAAGGAAGGAAGGAAGGAAGGAAGGAAGGAAGGAAGGAAGGAAGGAAGAAGCCTAGTAAAAAGTTTCAATGAACTAAAGCAGGGATTGGCAGATCACCACCACTGGTCAGAACTAGTTCCTATGTGGTTTAGAAAGTTCCAGTTTGAAACTAAAGTTTTCCAAGAACACAGTCCTGCCCATTAGCTGAGGTGCCACCGGCTGTCACTTCATACATTTGGGAGAAGCTGTCCAGATCCAGATCCAAAGGACGGCAGGCACAGACACCTTGGAACTGTCCCTGTCCACACTCTCACCAACCAGGTTATGGGCACCGTTAATGCTTCGCTATACTGAACACAGATCGCAGAGATTCCTGACTTAATTAATCAGGTTTTAGATTGGAGCTTATGTAGCCAAGTGTCATAGTTAGGTTGGTTTTAAAAACTTGACCCAAACCAAGACAAACCTGTGAAGAGGGAAGCTAAGCCCAGGAATTGCTTCCACCAGTGTGTTCTGTGGGCAAGTCTGGGACACATTCTCAATTGTTGACAGAGATAGGAGGGCCCAGCCTACTCTAGGTGGTGCCATCCCTGGGCAGGTAGTTCTCGGGAGTATAAACAAGCAGGCCAAGAAAGCCAGTATAAGCACTGGCTTCTGCTTCAGTTTCTGCCTTGACTTCCCTGGAAGTCAAATAAACCCTCTTCTCCTCAAGTTGCTTTTGGTCACAGTTGTTTCCAAACTTAAAAGGAAACCAAGCTAAAACACTCAGACTTGCCACAAACTCATGACATAGTCAAGGGTGACATTCACTCTCCTGCCTCCATCTCCCAAGAATTGGCATTTTTAGGAGTGAATCACCACCCTCTGTTTGTCTTTATGTTTCTTTTCTTTTTTTCTGCTTCTCATGTGCATTTGGCATGCGTGTGGGTACGCACATTTTGCATGTGGAGGCCTGCAGGGTAAATCAATCAAACCCAGAGCTTGCCGATTCGATTAGTCTTGAGAGGTGGCTTGTTCTGGACTGTCTCGGACTTATAGGTCCGGAACTGTAATTCCGTGCCCCTCAGCATTCATGTGGGTTTCTGGGGGATCTGAATTCTGCTCTTCCCCCCACACACTTCAACAGCTGCACCATCTTGTTAGCCTCTCTTCATTCTTACAAGAGTCAAGAGCATGGTGGACTTTGAAGTCCCCTATCCTTCATGCCACCCGCCCCTTCCTCTCTCTCTGACTGAAAGAAAATTTAACTCAGTGATTATTAGTTTCTTGCTTTATATAGGTGCCCATAGACTGTATTTAGCAGTCATTGTTCGCTTGATTTTATATGGGTGAAAACTCACATTCTTATCATGAATTAAAGAACTCTGTGTGAGGTTCTCAGCTTCTTGCCTCTCCCTAATATACCCCTTCCCAGTCTGGGCACATAGTCTGCTTTCTGTTCCACTGCCACATGGGGAACATCCCCTCTGTGGATTTGTGGGGTTTAAAAAAATGTTGTTTATGGCCTCTGTGAGTGTCTCTGTGTGTGGATACGTGTTCATGTATGCACAGGGAGGCCAGAAAAGGACGTCGGAGTCTCTGGAATTCTCAGGTGGTTGTGAGTGTGGGGGTGTTGGGAACTGGGCTCAGGTCCTCTGGAAGAGGAGGAGCAAGGAACAGTCCTATGGAAGAAGACCAAGCTGGGTAGCCTTAGCCAAGAGACTGACTAAGTCCGGGAGCATAGCCAAAATGGCTGGATGACACAGGGAAGGGCAGCTGGGCATGGAGCTGCCCAGCCCCTGGGCTGGAGAAATTTAGGGCAGGGGGCAAGGTTTGTCAGTCATACGTGTAACAGGTAGGGACTGAGGGATCCTGAGAGACCCTGGAGGCCAGGTCAGCTCTGATTAGGTCAAGTAGGTGCCTATTTAAATGGCTATTTGTCCCAGGGTTTGAGACTCAACCCCTGCCAGGAGTACAGAACCACCACACTAGCTCTGTGCTCTGACTGTCTGACCTGGAGCTTTTGCTGTGCTTTTCCTACAGTTAGGGATGAGCAGCTTGCTCCTCCCACCCCATCTGGAGGCTGAGAGCTAGCATCATGCACTACCGAGGCAGCCCTCTAGTACCCAACTGTTTGACTGAACCCTGATGCAGGGGATCGCACTGAAGGCATTTTGGGGATGTTGTCAACCAAGCTGACTTCTAATAAAGGAACAGCCTCTTTACAAGTTAGTGGAAGAGCTCCCAAACGGAAAATAAGATTTCTATTCATGAAGAAATCCTGCCCGTGTCTTCAGCCTTTGGCGTGCCCAGAGGGTTTCAAACTTGCCAGGATTCAAGGCCATGTGGGCCTCTTTCTTAAACACACCACACAGATACCTTATCAGGTCGGGCCATGGAAAACTCTGAGCACCCTGTTTTCTGTGAGCTGTCTTTGTGGTTTATTTATTTATTGTATATGAGTACACTGTTGCCATCTTCAGACACACCAGAAGAGGGTATCTGATCCCATTTCAGATGGTTGCGAGCCACCATGTGTTTCGTGGGAATTGAACTCAGGACCTCTGAAAGTCAGTGCCCTTCACCTCAGAGTCATCTTTCCAGCCCATGAGCTGTCTTCGTATCCTGGATGCTGTCTTTCTGATAAGCAAAACTGTCGTCTTTGGCATGCATAAGGTTCTGGGTTCAGCACCAGGGAAAAATCTTCCTTTAGTATTTATGTATGTGTGTGAATATGTGTGTGTGTGTGTGTGTGTGTGTGTATATGTGCATGTGTGTTGCATGTGTGTTTGAGTGTGTGTGTGTTTGTGCATGTATGTTGTATGTGTGTGAGTGTATGTGTGTGCATGTGTGTTGCATGTGTGTTTGAGAGTGTGTGTGTTTGTGCATGTGTGTNTTTGTGCATGTATGTTGTATGTGTGTGAGTGTATGTGTGTGCATGTGTGTTGCATGTGTGTTTGAGAGTGTGTGTGTTTGTGCATGTGTGTTGTACGTGTGTGAGTGTGTGTGCATGTGTGGTATGTGTGTGTGTTTGTGCATGTATGTTGTATGTGTGTGAGTGTGTGTGTGTGTCTGTGTGTTTGTGTGTGTCTGTGGCAGTGTGTTTCCGTGTTTAGAAATCTCTCTGTGCTTTGAGATCATAAAGATATCTCTTGTGTTCTTCTTGAAGAGCTTTTCTGCCCTGGAGTCCCTTCCCCTAGGTAGTCAAGAAGATAATGTGTCCTGAGTGATAGAGGTGTCAGGAGCTATCTAGGGTACAGGGGTTACTGGCTCCATGTGCAGTTTTCCCTAGAGCCGAGGACCCTGCTGGCACAGGTCTGGGGTAAGCCCCTCAACTGAGACCACCCTGTAGTCTCTGCCTGTGACTGCCCATGCTGGGGCAGCTGCAGCCAGTTGAAGTTCTTACTGTAGGGAAAAAGATTCAGGCCCATGACATTAGAAGAGATTTTCTTCTGTCTTGTGAAGTATGTTGAACTTGCAATGTGCTTCCCTTGGAGATATGGGATGCGATGTCAGGCTGTTGATAATGCAGACCTACCCTGGATAGATGACCGTGATGTGCCGCCATTGCTCCTGGCCCTGTGGCTGGCATGGCCACTAGAGACCTGGGACATTTCTCTACATACACATCACTTCCCGACTGGCCAGAGGGCTTAGCTGGAATTCACCTTTGAACTTAAGCTATGTAGGCAAGTCCCTAGCCAGTGCACTGCAGGGCTATCCTGCGGTTTAAATTCGATTTTATTTCATGAGCACTGACATTCACTCTGGCAGCACTTACAGAACAATGTGTTTGTTCTCTACCGATTTTTGGTTTTGCCTTGCTGTGCGCATGGTGGGTATTGATTGCATCCTAGGCCTTGTGTCTGAGCACCGTAGTTTATGTTAGGCCCCGGGTCTTGTTAGCTTGCTCTGGAGGGGGCTCATGGCTTTCTAGCTGGAATGAGGGGCCCTGGGGAGGTCAGGCTTACCACACTCTGCTCTGCACACAGAACAGCTCAGAGCAGGGCTTGGGCACAGTGGGGGTCAGCTACTTTGTCCTTAGGAGTGGTGTATGTGTGTGTGTGTGTGTGTGTGTGTGTGTGTAGTTATGTGTGTATATGTGTGTGTTTGTGTGTGTATGTGTGTGTTTGTGTGTATGTGTGTATATGTGTGTATAGGTGTGTGTATGATTGTATGTATATGTATGTGTATGTGTGTGTATGTGTGAGTATATGTGTGTATGTGTGTGTATATGTATGTATATGATTGTATGTGTGTATGTATGTGTGTGTGTGTTTGTATGATTGTATATGTGTGTATATGTGTGTATGTGTGTGTATGATTGTATATGTGTGTGTATGATTGTATTGTGTATGTATGCTTGTATAGTGTGTGTATGTATGTATGCATGTGTATATGTATGGGTACGAGTGTATGTGTGTATATATGTGTGTATGTATATGTGTCTGTAGTATGAGTATATGTGTGTATATGTGTTTGTATGTATGTGTGTCTATATGTGTGTTCTTGTTGCTGTCATTCTGCAGTATCAGGTCTTCAACAAGGGGATCTGTTCACTGAAGGGTTACTTTCCTTCTCTGTTATTATCTCATTGACTTGCTTCTGACCTTTACAGAAACTGATCATGATCTTATCTTTTTTGTTGGTTTGTTTTTAAGGTAAGGGCCCCCTCTGCAATCCAGACTAGCTTAGGATTCACTATGTAGCTCAGGCTACCCCTGACTCCTGTCAATCATCAAGCTTCAGTTTCCTGAGTGCTTGGATTATGGGAGAAACTTGGGGATCAATGACCTTGTTTTTTTTTTTTTTTAAGACTTTTAATAAATATGTATATGTATGTCTATCTTTGTGTTGGTATGACATGGGTACAATTGGCTGCAGAGGTCAGAAGATAGCATCAGATCCCCTGGAGCTGGAGTTATAGCAGTTGTCAGCCACTTGGTATGGGCGCTGGGACCTGAAATCAACTCTTCTGGGAGATTAGCAAGTGCTCTTAATCTCTGAGCTGTCTCTCCAGACCTCCTGTGAGTTACATATATGATAAAGGACTTATGCCTGGAGTCTTGAAGAGATAATAACTCAATTAAAAAGACAAGGGATCTAATTAAAAACTGTCAAAGCATTGTTAGTGAAGCTTTTCTGGAGGCCGAGACTGGAAGATCACTAGTTTGAGGCCTGCATGGACTATAGAGTGGTTTGACATTAGCCTGGCCCTCTTGTAAGACCTTGTTATTGAGATTGTAGCTAAGTGTGATGGAGAACATTTGTTTAGCATGCCTGAGGCCCTGAATTCCATTTTCAGCACTGCAAAAAAAAAAAAAAAAAAAAGAGGAGGAGGAGGAGGAAGAAGAAGAAGAGGAGGAGGAAGAAGAAGAAGAGGAGGAGGAGGAGGAAGGAGGAAGAAGGATGAAGAAAGAGAAGAAGAGGAAAAGGAAGGAAGGTAGGAGGGAGGGAGGGAGGGAGGGAGGGAGGGAGGAAGGAAGGAAGGAAGGGAGTGAAAATGAGACTGAATCTTTTTCTCAGGCAGATACATAGTTTGGCATTCCAGAGCATGCACAAGTCCCCCACAGCCATCAGAGAGAGAAGCAGTTCATCATCATGAGTCACTCCCATTAAAGAAAATATGGAGAGGGCAAACCTTCAGGTGCCCATGCTTCACAGGGTTTTACATGCAGTGGATTCTTTGGTGACTAACCTAGAAGCTTCCTAAATACAAAACTGCCTACAACACAGAAAGCCCACATGTTCCCTAAAGCAACGGATCCATATTAACTTGACAATGTGTGCTCAATGCAGCACTTACCAGAAGCAATAGGCCCAAGCAGTGCCCACCAGCTTGGGAATGGACAAAGTGTGGGGACGTCCAGACAATGGAACATCATTTGGCAATAAAGAGAAATAAAGCATACAGCTACCTTTCCATGTGGATTCACTGTGCAAACGACCACGCTAGGTTTAAAAACATTCAACTGAAAAAGCCAAATGTGTCTGATTTCCTTTGTGTAAAATGTTCAAAGTTGGCTACTTAAGACAGATAGGAAATGGACAGAGTTTTGCAATGAGCGGAAGGGTGGAGGGCTCCTAGTCCTCATGGTAAGAATGTTCTAGAATGTGTTGTGTTGGTATACAACGGAGCGACTCTGACAAGCTGCCGGATGACTGACTTTACCCAAGAGAATTATATACTGGGCAAATTACATATCCAGAGAGCCAATCATGTCCTCTCCACGGTTCTGAAACTATACAGATTTTTGTCATTCGCCCGCTTTTATTACATTAGGTGAAACCACGTCCTCGTTGGCCGCTCACTTGAATGAAGAGGCTTCCACGGTTGCTGTAGGTTAAAGTGTTGATCGCCTTTGAGAGTGCCTCTATTCTCTGGCAGCATTTTGAGTTTTATCAAGTGCCGTTTCCACCTCTATTTCTGTGATTGTGTGTGTTCTTTCATATTCTGTTACCTTTGTGTCTGACAAGAATAGATTTTATTTATTTTTTATTTTTTTTTTACTTTTAGGTAGAACGGTTACTGCAGAATCCAACTTGGTAATGATCCTTCACGGAACCTAGGAACTGTGGTGTGATATTTTACATTCCCATTTTTTTTTAATGGAAGATTTTTGTTTTGGCTTTATATTTCCTTTGGCATGATTGTATTATTTATTTATTTATTTGTTTGTTTGTTTATGAAATGATCTGTAATTATTCATCACAATTCCTTTTACATATATACAATGAAATATAACAATTTCCACCTCCAATTTCTTGCTTTGGCTACTGCACATGCTGCAGCCAGGGTGCCCCTGTCTGGTCGGCTGCTTGAGAAGCCGCTGTCTGGCCCAACACTGTGGAGGCACTGAAGAGAGTTATGATCATGACTTTGTTCAGAAGAATTTTAGGTTTAGCTCTTGGTTAAGAGTGAGATTTTGTTGCTTATTGGGTGAGAAATTAGCTGTGGCTGTGACCACACCCACAAAGAAGAATGATCCACACCTTAGTGGCTATCTACTGCCAACTGCTCCTTAGGGGGCGTTGGTACCTGGGGCTCACCTATCCCACCTCTGCAGGGATTTGGGCCACCTTCATCGTGTGTAAGTCCTGTGCAGGTACTGCTGAGAGTTCACAAATGCAACAGCCACGCCGTGTGTAGCACACAACATTTCATAGTTTCCATCTACTGTTTTGTCAGGCATACACATCCTAGTTGAATATGTTTTTATTTCATTTTAAATTATTTTAAAGCTTACTTTTAGGAAACTCTACTGCCTTGGTGATAGGTGAGCCTGAGTTTCCCTTTCCTTTTAAAATGACTTTTGACTTTGCACATTGGAACTATCATCTATGATATGTGAGAATATATTTTGAGAAACTATATCATTGAACCATTATAGTTAAGAGGGAGGCAGAGGCTGTGCCTTCCATGTTCTTTCCTTCCTTCCTTCCTTCCTTCCTTCCTTCCTTCCTTCCTTCCTTCCTTCCTTCCTTCCTTTCTGTCTTTTAAATTTATTTATTTTATGTATATGAGTACACTTTCGCCTTTTAAATTTATTTATTTATTTTATGTATATGAGTACACTGTTGCTGTCCTCAGACACACCAGAAGAGGGCACCAGATCCCATTACAGATGGTTGTGAGCCACCATGTGGTTGCTGGGAATTGAACTCAGGACCTCTGGAAGAGCAGTCAGTGTTCTTAACCTCTGAGCCGTCTCTCTTGTTCCATGATTCTGTGATCAGATCTTACTCTCCATGCCCCTGTCCTTCTGTACTAACTGTGCTAACAACAGGACCTTCCTCATTTGTAACCCATGGACATTTTCTCATTCATTGTCTCTTCAATCGTCTTGACTAGCTGCAGTCTGAAGGAGGTGAGACAGCTGGATTTCACAAGGGCACAGATGAGATGGAGGGTTTGCTGTGGGGCCCTAGCCTGTGAGAGGCAGAACAGACACATACTTGCAAACCATCACATGACTCAAATACTTGTGTGTGACTCCCCAGCTGGTCCTGGGATATAGTCTGGGCAGTGCTTCTTAAGATTGCTCATGGATTTCTTTTCTTCATTGTGCAGTGTTAGGAATGGGGCCTAGGGTACCATGCTCAGCACATGCGCTATTACGCTACACCCTTGCTCTGGTGTCCCTCATGCTTCTGGCCTTTGGGTGGACCCTAGCAAATGAAATCTTTGACAAAGGCTGCCTGGGAGGAAGCTGATTTTGTGCACCCCAGGCAGAGGGTGTGCTGGAACCACGATGCAGGGACCCTGTGTCCCATGCTGGCCTCTATGAGGTATCATCAGCTTAGGTAGAAGAGTCTGC
The DNA here is from genome assembly GCF_900095145.1 of Mus pahari. Classification (NCBI taxonomy): domain Eukaryota; kingdom Metazoa; phylum Chordata; class Mammalia; order Rodentia; family Muridae; genus Mus; species Mus pahari. The sequence continues at coordinate 51,624,120 of NC_034606.1, forward strand.
AGGAAAGATGAACCTGCCAGCATGCGCATGTGTAGGCGTGCATGCGTATGCGCAGAACGCCTGTAACCCCCTTGCTCTCTAACTAAGGAGGATTTATAACCCAGACGCAGTAGTGGGGATGTGAGACCTCTCAACAAGTTCTCCATAAAAAACGGGTAGCTATCGATTCCCGCTGCCAGGCTGACTGAAGAAGGAGTTGTGCTCCTGATGTACTGATGCTTACATTTCAATATTTCCTTTAATTACTTAGACATGACAATGCATGTTGGCTCAGTGATAAATCAGAAGCAAATTAAACAACGTCATCAGGAATTGAAGTGCACACGTCCTATGGTTTTTAATCTCAGCCAATGGGAAAGCGTGCAGACTCTCTCCAACACCCAGTGTGTCTGTCTGGGAAAGGTGCAGACTCTCTCTAACACCTAGTGTGGCTAGGAAAGGGTGCAGACTCTGGCCTGTTACAGTCTGCTGTCTCAACACAGCTGCTGGCTGTCTTGGGTAGGCAAGCACTGGTTAGGGCCTGGAGCTTAGATGGAGCTGAGGGCACCTGGAGACAGGGATGAAGGATGGATGAGACTCTGTGTGGCAGCATGTGAGAGATGAGGATGCCCTGCCAGGAAGCCTGTGCTTTTCTGAGGTGCGAGTCAGCTTGAGTCAGCTAAGCTGGGTACTCCTGTCCTGGCTTGCTATTTCTCTTACCACTCATATACTCACTACCAAAGACCCTTTGTGGGTAACCAACACACATTGTAGGGACCTCAGAACCTGTGGCAAAGAATGGTCAATTTCTTCTAAGCTCTGTATGCATTCATTCTTGGTTCCACTGTAGATTTTCTGGGGGTCAACCCCCCCCCCTCAACACATAATTGCTGAGTGTAACCTGTTGGGAGAAGGAAGACCTAATCACATGACAGGCACCAAGTAGTTGCTACCTTTATGGTATTTATTAAATTTCCCTGTTTGCAAGTGAGGATAGCAGGAGCTGGTTGTAGACATGCATGAGCATCCAAGTGATTAGGGTAGGATCATGCATGGAGGTCAGAACTAAGAAAATAGCTACCCTCTCTCATTCGTTGTGGGTCCTGAGCATGTGGCTAGAGAGTACTCCTCCTCTGGTCTCAGGACGTCCTTCCTTTGTCCCCTGAAGCTCCAAGCCAAACCTCTGTGACAAAGGCAAATTTTCTTGGTTCCATTTCTTCATTCCTGGGGGTGTCTAATGCAACCTCTAAGCTTTTGTGGGGGTGGCTGTGCAGTCATTATGTAGAGAGTGGTGCCACCCACATTTTTCCATAGCCAGTAAAGACCAGAGCAAACTGCCAGGCCCTGGATGAGATGACAAGCCATGACCCCAAAGTGGGTGAGCCCATAGCTGCTAAGTGCAGGGGTGCTCTGTTGGCCCCTGCTTACTCCCGTCATTTATGTGGAGTAGAGACAGACAGACAGTGTGATGGAAGGACAGGATGCGTGGATGTGGCACTTAGAGTTCTGTAGAGTATTTAATCTCCCATGTCCTGTTGACGAGGCTACAAGAGTCTGTAAGAAAAGACCATTGGTTAAGATAGACACTGGAGGTCATGGGGTGGAGTAACGGGAGGGATGTGACTGGAGAAGAGGACGAACTGGGGAAGGGAATTATAGTGGAGGGGGGGTCATAGAACTCATCAACATATTAACAGAGAGGGACTTTTGTACCAAAGGGCCTAAAATGACTCTCTGCCCTCTGGTTCTTTGCCCCGTGTGGTGGTTTTAATATGCTTGGCCCACAGAAAGTGGCACTATTAGGAGGTGTGATCTTGTTGGAGTAGGTGGGTTACTGTGGGGGTGGGCTTTGGGGCTGAGCCTCCACCCAGTGCAGATGAGAGCTTTCTCCCAGCTGTCTGCAGAAGAGAACACGGTTTCCTCCTCACTGCCTTTGGATCAAGATGCAGAACTCTCAGTTTCTCCTCAAGCGCCATGTCTGCCTGCACGCTGCCATGCTTCCTGCCATGATGGTAATGGACTGAACCTCTGAACCTGTAAGCCAACCCCCACGGAGTGTTTTCCTTTAGAAGAGTTGCCTTGATAGTGTTGTCCCTTTACAGCAATGGAAACCCTAACCAAGACACCCCATCAACATGCCAGGATTCAGATTTTCTCACCCAAGGCGCTTCACCACTACGTCAGCGAGATGTTCAACCATCCCTACCCGTGTTTCCCCTTCACGTCTGGCTCATGATACCATGTAGGAGGAGTCATTTGGAGGTTTCACACGGTCTCAGTTTCCTGTTGGTTCCCCCATACCCCTAGGCTGGCCACCACAGTGTTACCGTGCAAGAGCAGGTGGCAGGACACCCAATAGCTCTTTCTAAATAGCCTGAGAGGTTTCTTCTGTGTTTGACTGCATTGCACTGGTTGGTGTTGAACATGAAATAACTGCTCCAGCATTGGTTCAAGGCTGAGGAGACAGATTCTTCTGGAGGAAAGGATATTCTCTGCCTGGAAGCTGCACACTCAAGCGCACTTGATGGTGGGAAGCCCCCTTCCCAGGTGGCAAATCCATGATCTTCACTGGAGAACTTCACACTTCTGGGTTTTGGTTTTCTCATTAGATAATAAATTAATTTATGAAAAGAAGGAAATCGCAGGTGTCTTAGAGTGTATCTGCAGCCAAATGAAACCTCACAGAGAATATCCAAGCATGCGTGGCTGTCTTCTACAAATAGTCTCTCCTTGTTCATGGAGCTAATAAGCATCATTGGTTGCTCCTCCCATGAGCACATATTTGGTGCCTACTGTGTGCACAGCTTCCCTGTGCACTGCACCAGAGGTGGAAGGAGCAGGAAGCTGTCTACTTGTGAAATTTATGGTGTTTTCCTTTTGCAAACTTGTTGTCCAGGAAGCAAAAATCACTGTTCAGTATCTGGGACATGGCAAGAATGCATTTTAATGGAAACATAATTAATTTGAAATGATTACTTCATTGTAAGTAGAAGGAAAGAGAAATCATTGAAAATTGGCAAACGGGAAAGGAATGCTTTTCTATAAGTGCGCAGAGAGGCAGAGCAGCTGGGAACATTGCTAAAATTGGAAAACACAAAGCCTGAGTTTGTAAAGTTATTTCCTTAATTTGGAGGGTTGTTTCAACTTGTTCTCAAATAAAAAATGAAAGACCCAAGCTCAGTGGCTCAAGAAAATTATCATGGGAATCGATAGAAGGTTTTTCTCCTTAAAAGCTGCTCTCCCCCCCCCCCCCGTGTAGAGCTGTGTTCCCCACTGACTGTATTTGTTTTGGTTTCTACTGTTACGATAAAACACCATGACCAAGAGCAAGCTGGGGAAAAAAAGGGTTGATTTGGCTTATGTTTCCACATCTAGAGTCTGTCACTTGAAGGAAGTCAAGCAGGAACTCAAATGGGGTAGAACCCTAGAAGCAGGAGCTAATGCAGAGGCCCTGGAGGGGTGAACACACTTACCAGCTTCCTCCCTTTGCCTTACTCAGCTTGCTTTCTTATAGAACCCAGCACCACCAGTCTGTGGTTGGGACCACCCACAAGGGGCTGGGCCCTCCCCCATCAATCCCCACTTAAGAAAATGCTCGACAGGCCTTTTCTATAGCCTGATCTTATGGAGGCATTTTCTGATGTGGGGTTTGCTCCTCTCCAATGTCTGTAACCTCTGTCAAGTGGACATCAAAGCAGCCACTGCTGTGTAGCTATGGTCTCTACTGTGTGTAGTTGTGTACTCCACTCAGTGTAGTGGTGCTCCCCTCTGGGTGTAGGTGTGCTCCCTGCTGGGTATAGCTGTGTTCCTCGTTGCATGTAACCGTGCTCCCCCTGGGTGTGAGTGTGATTTCCACTGGGTCTAGCCGTGTTCTCCACTGGGTGTAGCTGTGCTCTCCACTGAGTGGAGCTGTGTTCTTCCTTCAGTGTGGTGATGCTCCCCACTGGGTGTAGCTCTATTCCCCACCGTATAGATGAGTTCTCCCTAGGTGTAGCTGTGTTCCCCACTTGGTGTAGCTGTTCTCCCCTGGGTGTCTCTGTGCTCCCTTCTGGGTGAAGCTGTGCTCCCCGCTGGCTGCAGCTGTGCACTGCGCTCCGTGCTTCAAGAGGTTTATTTCTATGTCTTGATCTTCTGAAAAAAAAAAACACACATGTCAGGTTCTGCAGAAACTCATCTGAGGCGTGCACCCCGGTTGACATGATTATGACACGTTCCGTCATTGGTTCTGTCACTGTCTGGATCCAGAGTGAGCACCAGAGAGACCCCAGAGGAGAGAGAGGTGATAGTGACTACAGAAGACTGGAGTCTGGTCTGGGGGGTCTTCCGCGGTGTGTGTGTGTGTGTGTGTGTGTGTGTGCGTGTGGACACATGAGTATTTGGGTACAAACGCACATACATGAACCCGTGTGGAGGCCAAAGGACAACTTCTGATGTCACTTCTCTGTGCTGCTTACCTTTATGTCTGAGACAGCCTCTCTCACTGGGACCTGGGTCCCAACCAGTAGGGTAGGCTGGATGGCCAGCAAGCCCCAGGGATCTCTGTCCCCCCAGTGTGTGCACCACCATGTTTAGATTTTTAAATTTTATTTTCTTAAAATTTTATTTATTTAATGTATAAGTGCTCTGCTGCATATACATCTGCAGGGCAGAGGAAGGCACCGAATCTCCTTATAGATGGTTGTGAGCCACCATGTGGTTGCTGGGAATTGAACTCAGGACCTCTGGGAGCACAGCCAGTGCTCTTAACCGCTGAGCCATCTACCCAACCCATATATATATATATATATATATATATATATATATATATATACAACCCTTGTATATATATATATTTAAAAAACATGGGTTCTAGGGATCAGACTCAGGTCTTTGTGCTTACAAGCTAAGCCTTTACCCACCAAGCACCCCTCCAGCCCTGCTCTCCCATATTTGACTCTTTCATTCTGATCAGGTTTGGCCTGGTCTCTAAGGTGGAGTATTCATTTTCGGTTCTAACTTAGTAGAATGCATAGCCATCCCCTGTGCCTTGTGACATCCACCATGCCTGAAGAATTCCTGAAGGGTGTTTCCAGATCATAGGGTTCAACCTAGCTCTCCCCTGCAGTCAACCCTGCAGTGTCTAGGGGTGTGTGGGTGGATATTTAACCACCCATTGCGATTAAATCTTCATTTATGGTGTTGACCAACTTCCACGGTGTAAGTTTTTTACTATGGGAGACTTCAAGCCATCCTGGTAAAGCCACCACTCACTGAGATGGGCAGAGGTGCGTAGTAGGTTGTCAGCATGTCTAGGTGACTCTAGCACACTTGCCCACTTCCCCCTGCAGGGCCCTTTCTTGGTATGAACTGAGTGTGGACTGCATTCTAGTTTGCTTTTTGTTTCTGTGACAAAACCCTGACCTAAAACCAACTTGGGGGAGGAAATGATTTATTTGCTTTACAGGTCATAGTCTACCACTGAGGGAAATCCAGACAGGAACTCAAGGCAGGAACCTGGAGGTACTGCTTCCTGGGTTGCTTCCCCTGACTTGCTCAACCACCTTTCTTATTGAGCTTAGGACCAGCTTTGCCCACAGAGGGCTGGGCCCTTTTCTCCATCACCTATCAATCAAGAAAATGACCCACAGACATGCTCACAGGCCAGTCGACAGAGGCCATTCCTCAGTTGAGATTTCTTTAGACAGAATCTGTTTGTATGCGTATTGGACCAGCCTGTCCTGGTAGGATATGAAACTATCCCAGGACACTCAGAGATATTGTTGAAAGATGTTCTTTGATGGGTTGTCTGAATGCTGGATACCTTAGGCGGTGTCCTTCCCCAGCCGTAATAGTTCTCATGGAGGCTACAGGGATGCAGAAGCTGTAAGGACACAGACCTTCCCATGTCTTTCCCAGATGACTTAGTCTATCAGAGCATGGTGGCTAGTGTAGAGAGAATCTCTTGTATACTGTATGGAAGCATCACCTGTCAATAAAAAGCTGATGGTCTGTAGTAGTATGAAGTTGCTTGGTCCAGGGAGTGGCAATATTAGGAGGTGTGACCTTGTTGGAGTGGGTGTGGCCTTGTTGGAGTGGGTGTGGCCTTGTTGGAGGAAGTGTGTCACTGTGGGTGTGGGCTCTTAAGACCCTCCTCCTGATCAAGATGGAGTCAGTATTCTGTGATCAGCCTTCAGATGAAAATGTAGAACTCTCGTCGGGCGGTGGTGGCGCACGCCTTTAATCCCAGCACTCGGGAGGCAGAGGCAGGTGGATTTCTGAGTTCGAGGCCAGCCTGGTCTACAAAGTT
>NC_034606.1:51630472-51635228 GCF_900095145.1 Mus pahari
AAAAAGAAAAAAAAGAAAATGTAGAACTCTCAGCTCCTCCTGCACCATGACTGCCTGGACACTGCCATGTTTCCACCTTGATGATAATGGACTGAACCTCTGAATCTGTAAGCCAGCCCCAACTAAAAAAAAGAGTTGCCTTGGTCATGGTGTCTATTCACAGCAGTAAAACCCTAACGAAGACACAGCCTATTCGCTGAGGAGCAGGAAGAGAGTCTCCTGAATGAGATGAGTTGGATGGATGAAACTGAGAAGAAAGAGGCAACTGGCCATGTGACCCTCATAGACTAGAATAAACAGGTTAGTTAAGGTATGAGCTAGTCAGGGACCGAGCCAAAGTTTGTGGCCTAGGCATTTATTCATAAATAATAAGTCTCAGAATCGTTATTTCAGGAACTAGGGTGTGGATGGAAAAGCTTGTGGTTATAGGCTAGGTCAGTGAGGGGAGCTTTAGGGGTAAACCCTTCGACTAACAGGAGCTCCAGCGCCCCAGCTGACCTCCTGGGCACCATGCAACATCTTGTTTCTGTGCTCTCTTGGATGTAGATGGTGGTCATGGCCAAAACCAATGCCAGGAGGGGATTGGGTTCTAGTTCTTGGTGGGAGAAAAACAAGGTCACATTTCCAGAGTGTGTTTGGGGATTGATGAGTGCTGTGTGATCTTGAACACCCTTCTGCTCCCATTTCCAAAAAGCTCTATGTGTATAAATGAAAACATGTAACCAATGGATGGTGGCACCCCTGACAGAGGCAGAATCTGTGAGGTTGAATTCTTTAGTCTTGCTTTAAAGCAGCACATTTCAGAGTATTCCTTGGACTTAAAACCGAAAAGAAAGAACCTGAAATTCAGAGAGTCTTTTTGACCACAAGAGCTGCTATTGCCAAATGATCAAACACAGGATATAAATAGCAAGATGCGCTCAGACCCTCAGAGTGGAGTGATCATCTTTCCTGAGCATGTTTCCCCAGGTTTAACCAGTGAGCATGCATCCCCTGATAGCAAATTCAGGGACGCAGCTCTTGTCCCCACATCCCTACTACAGGTTTGTGTTGTCCTCAGTGATGTATCTTTGTATACATACATATACAGATGTATGATTGTATCTCAGTGATGGATATGGATGTCCCAGGTCAGCCATGGCTCTTTAGGGTGCTTTGTGTCAGGGCTATGTTAATGTGGATTCAGAGTTTAGTGGCTTGCTTCATTCATAATTCCTTAGTCCATCTGCCCATCCATCCATCCATCCATCCATCCATCCATCCATCCATCCATCCATCCATCCTTCCATCCATCTATCTATCTGTTCATCCATCCATCTGTCCATCCATCCATCCATCTATCCATCCATCCATCCATCCATCCATCCATCCATCCATCCATCCATCCATCCATCCATCTGTTGTTTTCCTAATTCTTCTGTGTGTCCCTGTTTTCCCATTTGTGAGATGGAAATCCTTGGAGTCCCACCTGGAGGGTTGAGCATGCAGGGGTGAGTTGTAACCAGAGTGTCTGAGCCTTGCTGGGCACAGAAGAAGGATTCACTGAGTGCTGTCAGCACACTAATGGATGGTTAACCTTGACCCTGTGGTAGTCTTGAGGATTCCTGCTGTGGGACATTTCCTGCCATCAAATTGGTGTGTGTGTGTGTAGAGGGCCCCTCTTATTCTTCCTAGGTCATAACACTGATATGGCCATCTAGGGGACTCTGTTTCTAGCTGGACTATGAGTTAGCTGTGGTTCAGATCTCTCATTTCATTAGCAGCCCTCCTGAACCCTAGTCCCTTATCTTTCCCCAGGTCAAGGACCCTTTCCCCAGGGGACTTTGTATAGGTCTTTAACATTAGAGTGACCCACCGTCACTCAGGTTCCCTCCATGGTAGTTACCACACTAATGGATGCTCATGGCCCTGCCCCTTGAAGAGGCCCCGTTGGCTACTGTTTATATCACTATTACTATTATAAATGGACTTTACTAAGCGTCTCTAACCAGCTGCCCATAAAATAATGAAAGGAAAAGTGTTCTTATTAAAGAGTTTATTTGGGCTGTAAATGCGGGGCTGCTGATTGTGGCCTATGAGCCACGGAAGGAAGCTGTTTATTACAGTGGTTTGATGGCAGTGGTGATTAAAGCTCACTGTAGACCCAGAAGTGGGGTCCCAGGAGACAGGGCTATCCACAGGCTGGGATCACCTTCTCTGGAGGCAGAACTTTGGTGAAGGATCAAGATAGAATATCAGGCTCCAGCCAGGAGGAGGCTCTGAGGCTGAGTTTGGCTCACAGTTTCCCTGGGCCTCCCTGGGATTACCAACAGCTCTTACTCCAAAAGCTTGGGTTGCAGGCTTTTGTAATATAAACTCCACCCCTCTACCTCTGGGAGGTGAGGAGTGTCGATCTCCCAGCTGTGCCAAGTCAGAGACCTATGTGCACCCGTAGGTTGTTCATTTCTCAATTGTAGCACGCCCTTCCTGAAACCTCCCATCCCCCCAGCTTAGAGCTCTCAACTGAGCTCAGTAACATTTATTACCCTGAGGTGCCAAGTGCAGACAAAGATGGAGAGCAGGAGATGAAGGTGTTCACAGAAGGACCATGATGAAGCTGGCTTTCACCGAGACCACTGAGAAGCTGGCTTGACCGCTCGCTCTGTCTGCTTGGACCAACCCCCTGGCTGCTGGAGAATGAGCAGGAGCCTTTTAGCAACCCTGCCTGTCTCTGTGACAAGTTTCAATGCAAAGTGGCTTTTCTCCCCTCCCCAGCTGAGGAGGGATCCTGGGCCCAGGACTTCCTGGCCCCTTCTCTGACACCATACATGGCATTTGCCTCATCTCTTCCTCTCAGAATTAGTGAGCCTCGGCTGTGTTCTGGGGGTCGGGAAGATGGCTTTGGCTCATGGTGGCGGTGGAGGTCAGGCTGAACCTTTGTGGCCAGGGTTGTCATCTGGTCCATCTAGGCAGCTTTGAGTGTGATTTCTGTGTAGTTACTTTTCTTCCTGTTTCTGCAATAAAACACCATTATCAAAATCAACTTATAGAAGAAAGTGCTTATTTTTGGCTTATGGTCCTAAAGGGAGAGTCTACAGGAGTAGGAGGCGTGGCAGGCAACAGGAGCCAAGAGACCACATCTCCAACTGTATTCAGACAAGCCATGCATGGAGGTGGGGGAGGCTTAGGGAGGATGGAGGTGAGATGAGCTACATGCTCTCTAAGTCTGTCTCTAGCAGTGAACTTCCTCCAGCAAAGCTACATCTCCTAAAGGTACCAGGACCTCCCTGAACAGTAAGACCAACAGGGTATCACATTTAAACACCCAAGCTTATGGGGGAACATTTCTCCTTCAAACCTCAAGACTCCCCCTCCCTGCTCTTCTTCAGTTATACATAGTAGTGAAGAGCCGATAGAGAATACAGATGTCACACATATCTGTAAAGTCTTGAAATTCTCCCCAGATGCCCAGGCTACACCCAACCTCTTGATGGGCTTCTTGTCCAGGAGAGCTGCTCCTTCCTCCCCCATCCTGCCAAAGGAGACAGTTTGCTATCCTTTGCCCAGAATTGTTCTAATGGAATGAACTAGACATCTTTTTATTCCCTTAAGACTCGCTGACACTTGATTGATGGCCAAACCTATTATCCAGTTTGGCAAGTACTGGACTTTTTCTCTTCTGTGTCTGTTGGGTCCATTTTTCCTGTGTGTTTCTCTGAGTTCAATTTGCTATTCATGTTCTTCAGCATTCCTCCCCTCGGTGACCTTTTTTCTGCTTGCTCTCTCAGCTCTTAAGACGTGTGTCAACAGATTCCGGTTGGTTGTAGGTTTGTCTATTCTCCTTGTATTTCCATCCGATTTTTATCTAGCTGTTACTTGGTGCATGGGAATTGGGAATTTTTAAAGCTGGATGCACTGAAATTTTTAGTGTGAAGTATTCCTCCTTATCCCCAAAGTTCACTTCATCTAACGTCCACACCGTACAGGGGCTTTGAAAACAAATATGCATGCACCAACCTAACAACTTAGGTAAGTGTTTGCGGCATATAGGTATGGCGTATACGTGTATGTGTGCACATGATGAGCTTTCATGGGTGTATGTGTGTATATGTGCACATGATGAACATTCATGGGTGTACATGTGTATGTGTGCACATGATGATTCATGGGTGTATACGTGTATGTGTGCACATGATGAGCATTCATGGGTGTAGATGTGTATGTCTTCACATGATGAGCATTCATGGGTGTACATGTGTATGTGTGCGCATGATGAGCATTCATGGGTGTAGATGTGTATGTTTGCACATGATGAGCACTCAAGGGTGTGGACTTTCATCTTCCATGGCTGCCTTTCTCAACATAGTAGGGTCAGCCATGCTTTTCACACTGAATCAGTCTCTGGGCCTGGAAAGTTTCCCTCTGACTGGTTCCTTGACTGGCCGTGTGGGGTCACATGATCAACTGCTTCTCCTTCCTTTATTGCCACTTATGGATTGTATATTTCATTATTTATCTTCTACCAATAACCCCCAAATTCAGAAATTCTTAATATTCTTTTAGAGCTTGCTCAGAATTTACTAAAGGTAAATATTCATTGGATCTGGATCAGTTTTAGATCAGTTGAAGATGTAAGGGCATGTAAGGTCCATTTCTTTGCATGGCTTTAGTATATGCTTTATTTTGTTTGTATTTTAAGCCCAAGAAGGCAGATTCGCACACACACACACACACACACACACACACACACACACACACACACACACCACACACATGC
>NC_034606.1:51635373-51651312 GCF_900095145.1 Mus pahari
ACACACACGCACGCACATGCACACACACATGCACACACACACACACATGCACGTACACACGCACACATGCACACATGCACACACACACACACATGCACGCGCGCACACACACACACACATGCACACACACACGCACACACTTCTTGCTGTTTATGTCTCTTCCTGACTCTCCCCCTGCTGCTTAGTTTTGGTCAACCTGACACAGCTAGATTCACTTGGGAAGAGGGGAAGCAATTTAGAAGAACTACATCTCTTAGGTTGGCCTGAGGAGCATTTTCATTTTTGTTTTTGTTTTCTTACTCTTAATCTCCCTTATCTGATTTATTTCTTAAAATGAAAATATGATCATATAATTTCTTCCTCCTCTTGAACTCCTCCCATGTCCTTCCTGTTCCCTCTAAAATTCATGGCCTCTTTTCCTTTAATAGTTATTGTATAGTACATATATTATATATGATATAACATGTTATATATATTATATAATTATAATATAGTATTATAATTATATTATATATAACATATGATATATAATATAATTTATATTATATATTATACACATGAAATATGTATATATCATAAATATGCATATATATGTATAACCTGAGTCCACTTAGTATTGCTTATATGTAAGGGATAAACATTCTATATTGGATAACCATTTAAGGGATTCATCCTTGGGAAAGACCAATTCTCCCACTTGAAGCATTCCTTTGTGTGTTGTAGTTCTTTATCTAAGGGTGGGATCCCTGTGAGATTTTATGGAGCGTTTTCTTAATTAGTGATTGATGTAGGAGGCTCCACTCCATTGTGGGTGGTGCCATGCCTGGGTTGTAGAAGAAAGCAGGCTGAGCAAGCCATGGGGAACACACTAATAAGCAGAAGCCTTCCATGGCCTCTGCTTTAGTTCCTGCCTCCTGCTTGATTTCCTTCAGTGGTGGACTATGACCTGGAAGCATAGATGAAATGAACCCTTTCTCTCCCAAGTTACTTTTGGTCAGAGTGCTTAATTGCAGGAACAGAACTATAAATAAAAATACTCAGTTTTCAGCTAGGATCATTTCTTTCTTTCTTTCTTTCTTTCTTTCTTTCTTTCTTTCTTTCTTTCTTTCTTTCTTTCTTTCTTTCTTTCTTTNTCATTTCTTTCTTTCTTTCTTTCTTTCTTTCTTTCTTTCTTTCTTTCTTTCTTTCTTTCTTTCTTTCTTTCTTTCTTTCCTTCCTTCCTTCCTTCCTTCCTTCCTTCCTTCCTTCCTTCTTTCTTTCTTTCTTTCTTTCTTTCTTTCTTTCTTTCTTTCTTTCTTTCTTTCTTTCTTTCTTTCTTTCTTTCTTCTCTGACAATGTACTTCCTTTCCTGAGGTCTGGTGGTGATAAATTTTCTTTTACTTGAATAAAAATGCCTTTAGCCCTAATTTCTTTTAAAAGATTTTATTTGTTTATTTAGTGCACATGTGTTTGGGTAGACATCTGAGCCATGGCATTATGTGGAGGTCAGAGGACAACTTGTGGAGTTGATTCTTTCCTTCCACCAAATATGTCCTAGGGATTGAACTCGGGTCATCAGGTCTGGCAGCGGTGGTTTTACCCGATGAGCCACCTCACTGGCCCTTAATCTTAATTTCTGAATACATTTCAATGGGCAGCATTCTTGGTTGGCTTTATTTTTCTCATTAGTGGTTTATAAATATCATTTATTGGTTTTCAGTTTCTATTGTTTTTGTTAAGACATCAATGGTCACTCTAAAATATGTCCTTTGAAGACCATATTTTTTTTACTGTTTATAATAATGCCTACTGGATCTGGAGAAATGGCTCTTCAGTTAAAAGCACTGGCTGTTTCTGCAGAGAGGACCTGGGTTTGATCCCCAGCACCTACATGGTGGCTTACACCATTTGTAACTCCAGTTCTAGGGAATCTGATGCCTTCTTCTAGCCCCTGTGGAACCAGTCATGCAAGTGGTACACAAACATATATGCAAGCAAAGTACTCACACCCATAAAAAATTAAAACAATTAACAATTTTTTAAAAAAAAATCTCTTTTGTATGATTATTAGCAAAATTTTCTGTAATTCAACTTGGTAGAGATATTTATTTAATCTGAGCTTGGTGGGTTCTTGTCTTTGTGTGTGGCTATCTTTAACTCTCAGTAAAAATTCCTTAGTCAAAATCTTTGATAATCACTCTCTGTTACCTTATGGAACTCCAACCCCATGCATCTCAAGCCTACTGATTCTTCTTACCATCATGTTGCATCCCTAGTCTTCATTCTTCTGGACATTTCATTTGAACTTACCTTCCATTTCACGAATTCTCTCTTCAGCTATGTTGAGTTTGCTATGTTGAGTGTGTGTCTTCATAAAAATTATACTTAGTTTTTTTCCTAAGGACATGTGCTAGTAACGCCTGTCTCCCGAGTTCTGCTGTTTTTCATGGTATGATTTTCTGCTTGGTCCTGTTGTCCTGTTGTCGTGTGCATTGATATATTACCCTTCTAATGTTGTTTTGTAGGAATAAGTGGAAGTTTATCTAGGACTTAGGTTGACATCAACATCATCTCCTAACAGCCATTCTACAGATCATGAGCTCTTCCTGGGTTCCTCTAGAGTTGGTACTAGCTGCAGATGTGATGACGTAAGAGCCCTGTTTCCTTCTGATGCTCTTGGTATTCAGTCCTTTGCTTGCTAGGGCCTTTCCAGCTGTCTTGTCCAGACACAGAGTGAAAGCTTGATTGAGTTTCCCAGGTTCTATTGATTCTTCTCAGACCAGCACAGGGCCCCTGGGGAAAAGCCTTCGCACACAAGAGACCTGGCCTCCATATTCCTGCATGTCCTGGGTTGGAAAATCCCACTATCTTACCATTTATCTAATGCCTTTTAAGAAGCTGTTTCTGACCAGGTATGCTGGTTGTGTTCAGTGGGAGATCTGGCCACAGTGCCTACCCTGTCCTTACTGAAGAGAAAGCTTGACTCAGGTTGCCTTCTGGATGTTTGCTGCTGGATGGACATTTGGCCTCTGCTTTCCATGCCTGAGTCCAACCCTCCCTAGCTTCTGAGATTTCTCTGTTCAACCTAGACCTCAATGAGAAGGAAGGATGCCAGAGGGGGAGATGGCTCTCTCTCTCTTCCCTCTCCTGGGATTCCCAAGTATAGCCTTTGCCTTGGAGTAGGACCAAAGGCCAGCCAGAACCACCAAAGCTCCAAATGCTGTGGGGACAGGAGGACCTTACCCAGGCAGGGTCCCTGCTTTGTGAAGCTTTTGTCACATAGAGAATGAGATGTAAGGATGAGGATACCCTGAAGCTGTACCTCAGAGGCTGAGAAACAGGACAAGAGACAGAGATGGGGGTGTTGCTTAAACACACAAGAGAAGCTCCTGGGACAGGGAGCAAGGTAGATGGATGTGTGTGGGGCCAGCTTATCAGGCTAGGAAGAACAGTGGTCCAGAAAATTACCAGGACCAGGAACACATTGTGACGATGAGGTAAAGGAATGTCAGTTCTGGGTTTTGGAGAGAGATGAGCCACCTCAGGTCAGGACGCAAGCCACGTGGTGACACATGGGTCAGGAGGAGCCTGGTCTTTGGACCACCAAGATTCTAGGAACTCTACTTGTCTATTTTGGGGCTCAGGTTTGGTGAAGAGCTGCTGACAATACTCTCTAGTGGACTTCACAAACTCCCTGAAGTGCCATGGGGTACTTAGTCAGGGAAATGGCTCACTGGTGACACATGAGTCCCTGGGCCCAAAATCTCCCGAGTTCAGCAATGGTCAGACAGCTGTGCTTTGCTCAGAGCCAGAACAGCTAGTGCATTCAGAAGTGGCTATTGCCAGTTATTCTGGAGGCTTGGAGATGTGGCTGGGATTTAACTGTTCAAAGCATCTCTGTGTGGCCGAGCCTTATCTGATCCCTGGATTTCAACCTTGACAGAGATGCCTTCATCTTGCTGTGGGTCGACATCCATCCCGGGGGCCAAGGACAACTCCTTATTAAGGCCTTCCAGCCTTATTCAGAGCCTTGGGATGAAGGCCTTCGTAATGTTGCTGTCAGGCCTTAGCTGCCAGTTCTGCTGGAGAGATGTGGCATGATTGCCTCACAGACAGAGACCTCTGTGGATCCAGCTCATGGCAGACAAGAGACCAAGAGGCAGAGAAAAAGACCTTCAATTCTTTTTTATTCTTCCCCACCCTGGCTGTCCTGAGACTCGAACCCCGGGGTTTGGCCATGCCAGGACAGTGCTCTGCCGCCAGTCCATAGCCCCAACTAAAGAGCTTCTCTCCTGTGTGTAAAGTGTGCCCTAAGAAAAATACAGAGGCTTTTGGGGTCTCCCTGACATCCCTGAAACCCCATCATGCCCCTTCACAAACGGACCCGTGTCTTTGAGCTGCTGTGTGGATGCAGGCGGTAGTAGCCATACCCCTATGTGCCTCTTTGGGTGTGAGGGGAAGGGCAAGGCTGGTCTGGTTCATCCTTCCCGCCTCTGTCATTGGCAGCATGAGTCGTCAGCTTTTCTGTCCCACACTCAGAAATGCAGAAATTTCAAGCCTCTTCTCTGTTCACCTGGTGGGTTCCTTTGCTCTGTTATCGAGGGTGAGGAAGAAGGGCTCCCAGACATGCCTTGGAGGCTGGGTTGCTACTGAGCTGCTGAACTCTGCTCTCAGCATGGGTGTCACTAGCTATGGTCCCTAAGGGTGGATGTGCTAGGGAGGGCAGTGTCTTCTTCATAAGGTTGCAGGTCTGGTGACACCTTCAAGGGATGCTGGGCACAGCATATGGAAGGATCTGAAGGATCTAGGAAGTCTCTGATATTTGGGCTCTGGGCTTAGGGCATCTTAAGGCTGTTGGGTTTAAAGATAAAAGACAGAGTGAATGCCAGTGTGGTCAACAGAGATGTCCATGTCCTGACTCTGGAGTCTAAGAATCTGTCAGGTAAGGTATCGATAAGAATGAAGGTTGTCAATAAATCAAGGTCACGGCCCCCACCTTGATGGGGGTGCATCCTGTATTAGCCAAGTGAGTCCAGTATCACAGGGTCTTACAAAAGGGAGGAAGGTGGGGAGGGGTCAGCCTCAGGGAAAGACTCAGCCTGTCCACTTGTAAACTGGAAGGAGCAGCCACCTGAAGAACATTCTAAGAAGCTAGATAAAAGCAGGAATGGGGCCCTGGAATTTGGAAGGGACCTGGAAAAAACCATCTCTCTCCATACCTTTACTTTTACACTGGGACACCTACCATCAAGACTCTAACTTCTTGATCCTAGGTAATAGTTGATAGGGGATGGGGAGGGTAGAACACTGTATTCTGTGTTTGTAGACAAGAAGCTGCACATATATGTTGTTGGATAGCTAGGCTG
This sequence comes from Mus pahari, assembly GCF_900095145.1. Taxonomy (NCBI): domain Eukaryota; kingdom Metazoa; phylum Chordata; class Mammalia; order Rodentia; family Muridae; genus Mus; species Mus pahari. Next base: position 51,640,719 of record NC_034606.1, read on the forward strand.
ATAACATACTGATAATGTTTTCTGGTTCTGAGTTCACTCTTCAGCCTATGTCCCTAGAGGAACGTAAGACTGATTTTAGTAGAAACCACCTGGACTAAGTGTTTCGGGATGCTTGAACCCAGGTATCGAGAGAATGAGGGAAGAGAGAGTAAGGGAAGATAACCTGAAACTCAGAAATACGCCTGACACTTGAGCGGCAACTCTGAACTCTTGGAATGGTGGGATGTCTCCTCTCCCTATAAAGCAGTGCTTTTCAGCTTTCCCAGTGTTGTGACACCCTTTTACAGAGCTCCTCATGCTGTTGTGACTCCTGCTCTCTGCCCCCCTCCCCAAACATTAACTGATCTCATGGCCCCATCACAATTCTCATTTTGCTACTTTTATGAATCATAATGTAAATGTCTGATAGGCAGAATATATATCTGATAGCCAACCATGTGTGGGTCACACCCCGAGGGTACCAGTGGAGAAGAAATGAGAGGCCATTTGTTCTCAGGGTTGCTAAACCACTGCCTTCTCAGATTACAGGTTTTCTGAATAAAGCCCAGCTTAAAGATTCAATTCCTGGGCTATGGAGATGGTTTAGGGAGTACCACAGAGATAGCTTGGGGAGTACCACGGAGATGGCTCGGGCAGTACCATGTCTGCTAAATTTGATTCCTGGTGATCACACAGTAGAAGGAGAAAACCAACTTCCAAATCTTGTCCTCTAAGTTCCACAAATACACAATGGTATGTATAACCCACCCCTCCACACCCCCACTATAACTAACTAACTAACTAAACTCTGAGAGTGTGGCCCACACCTGTCTCTGGCTTCATCCCTGCCCCACCCCTATGCTGTAGGGGCTGAAGCTCAGGCAGCCCTCACAGAACTGATTTTATATATATATATATATATATATATATATATATATATATATATATTCCCTTGCAGCTGGAATGCTGACTGGCTTAAGCTTGCCCTGATCTAATGCAGGCAACCACATTGGTTTTTGCTTTCTTCTGTTGTTTGCAGGGCCGGGGATGGAGCCTAGGCTGTGTTAAGCTAGTGAGCTGCTTCCCGAGCTTCATAGCATATTCAAGCATAGCTTATTTTTCTTGTCACAGGTTGGGCGGGCTTCCTAGGTGGTCTGTAATATCTGACTTCCTTTCTCGCTTCCTCTCTGAACCTCCCAGTCCTCCTCCTCTCCTCCATTCTTCTTTCCTTCCCCTCCTCAGGTATAAGACCTTCTCTCCCACGTCACAAGCACAGGCACAGGCTGCGTGCACTCACTCTCCAGATTCCCAGTCTACTGCGTCTCCCTGAAGCATCCTAGAGCTTTCTTCTGCTCTTACCACTTGGTCCTCTGGCCTGGCTGATCCCATCCTCATTTGACCCGGTTTCAGGGTCCCCTGTGTCTTCCCTGGGCAGAGCCTCTTCTCTCACTTTACGGATACATGGAAATACATTGCTGTAAAGTAATTCTGGACATTTTCTTTGTCTCCCTTGTACCTGAGTAAAGACACGGAGATCTGATATTTTATTAATGGGCTTCTTGCACTATAGCTGGTTACTATTGTAACCTGACTATGCTGGCCTGGCCTACGTCCCAGCCACATGGCATTACCTGCCATCTTGGTCTTGCCATGGCTATTCCTGCACCATCTATCCTCTCTTCATGGTGACCTCACGGGGGATCTCTCTCTCTCTCTCTCTCTCTCTCTCTCTCTCTCTCTCTCTCTCTCTCTCTCTCCACCTGAGACCCCCTCATTGGGATCGGATATCCTGCCTTATTCTTTCATGCCCAGCTATTGGTTGAGTCAGTTCTTTATTAACCAATCAGAGGTGACAGAGAACAATATTTACACAACATTGAGACAGGAGATGTTTGACAATGCCCAACGCCAACATCTGAACTACAACCACAGAAACCAGCATCTGAGTTCACAGTACACAAAACCATCCCCAACACATTGCCTCTAGGCTCAGCAGAGCCTCGGAACCTCAAGGTGTGCTGTTGGGTATGAGCCTCAGCCCTGTGGTCTGTACCGGGGGCTTTCATGTTATTTCCATGTATGTAGGTGATGTTCTGGCTGCCCTGGGATGGTGATCCTCGGGGCCTTATGATTTGAGCCTCCCCCCACTTTTTTTTCTTTTTGAAGAGTTGATCTGGAGCATTCTGGATGCCAGGATTAACTGGATTTGAGCAGCAGATGGAAGATGAGGGCCTTTTCTGCCCTGCCTGCTGAGCTCTGCATGAGGGATCAGTTTGCTTTGCTAACCATGACTAATTTCCTAGAGTGGCGTTTTGCACTCCGAGGTGGCTTGGTCCTCACCGCTACCTCCTGCCGAGCTATTGACAAGGCATGTTCTGTTTTCTCGGCCCTGCATCCTCCACACCAAACCACCATCAGGCTGCACGGAGACCTACAGGGAACGGTGATGACCCCATGCTTGGTATTGTAAGACAAGCTGAGAGCTTCGATCGCTCGTGCCCCATAAAGTCTTTCCAAGCAGCTATTCCTATTCTGTTTGCCAGTGTGCTACCCCAAATCTTTCTTATAGCACATCTTATCTATTCCTTCCCTGCTGTTTGGGGTTTGGAGGTGTTAGGGAAAGAGACCAGGGACCCAGGAGACTCAGATATGCTGCTGGGAGATTGGCCGCAGGCCTCGCCGAGGGCCAGCCAGGACACTGTGGCTTGTGTCATGGCTGAATGAAGAGACTGTATGGACAGACAGACACATGGACAGAAAGGCAGCATAGTCAAGGTAAGTTTCCAGCCCATTGCTCTCTCTGTGGCTGAGGCATTAATGTCTCTACCTTTCCCGTGCAGTGTATTGGCCATCATAATGGCTGCCTCAATGGAATCCAGGTATTTGTTCCATTCAGGAACATAGGGCTCCCTGCCCTCCATTCCCTATACCCTGTAGTGTGGCTCCTGTCAAGTCTGATGTGTACATGCCCGGCAAGGTCAGGTTCCAGAAGGTTCCCTGGGGTGGAGGGGTAGAATGCAGAGTTTGCAGACAAGGGTCTGGCAGCCTCATGTGCCTGCCTTGGTGTGGTTTCTATGGAGATAAGGTGGGGGAAAACCCCGTGTTTTATGGGGGTGTGGTCCTTGGGCAGGATCGGAGACTTGGAGGATGGAGCAAGAAGGGAGGTAGGACAGCATGCCATCCAAAGACACTTTGCCTTGTCGTTGGCCCTCTAATGGCTCACCTTGAAATGATCCTGTCTCCAGATCTCTTGGCTCCTGGAAGACTTTGAAATGGCCTCGAACACAGCTGGCTCTGAGTCACAAGTCATCAGCTAGTCCTGGGTCCTGCTGACCCAGAATCTGGCTTTTCAGAGTGACTCCACTGTCTCTTCCCTTCAGTCCCTGCTGGTCACATCCCAACAAGCACGGTGAGCAAGCCGATCTTGGTCTGGTGGTACAGATTCATGGAGCAGGCCTCCTCCCTTTCACCACATGCTTCTCTTCATTCCCATGATCTTGGCGAGGGTTCTAAACTGCTGTGGCCGTGGGTGGAATGTCTGGCCGGTGCGTGCTTCTCAAGTGCTTGGGAGCTCAGGGTGCAGTTGCATCTGTGTGCTGTGTGGGACCTGAGGTGTTTACAGCATGACCACAGCTCATCAGCCACACCATTGCCGTGAACACTCCCTCACAAAGCTCCCCTAACCCTGCCCCACGCTCCCTCTTCTCGACTTGTACTTAGTTAGGACAGCCTGAGAACATCTCTGGACATGAGTTCTCAGTCTGGTGTTGCAGCCTCAGCCTACTCTTAGCAGGGCTTAGCTTAGATCCTGAGGATCAGAAACACTGCCTAATGGGATGGCCTCACAGAAGAGGTGATACCATTGCTCCCCCACCCCACCCTTATGTTCAGCTTGCCACCTACTGTCTTCAATTCCATCCCCCCATTGTGTAGTTTGATGGAGATTGGGGATCTTTCTGACTGGTTTGCCTGGAAACTCAGTTCTTGAAGCTTGTCTATGGTTTGTCTAGTATAGAGCCAAATCTCGTGCATGTGTGTGTGTGTGTGTGTGTGTGTGTGTTTGTGTGTGTGTGTGTACACACACGCATGTGTATGCTTCTCTGAGTGTGTACATTTATGTTTGTGTGTACATGTGTGTGTCTATATATGTGTGCCTTTCTCTTTCTGTGTACATATGTGTCTGTGTGTCTGTGTCTGTGTGTGTATGTATGTGTGTGCCTGTGTCTTTCTCTATGTGTATATAAGTGTGTGTCTGTGTATCTGTGTATGTATGTATGCACTTGTGCATATGTCTGTGTGTCTGTGTGTCTATGTGTCTGTGCCTGTTTCTGTGTGTGTTTGTGAGTGTATATGTGCGCGGGTGCACATTTATGTGTGTCTATGTGTCTGTGCCTGTGACTGTGTGTGTCTGTGTGTATATGAGTATGGTGCCCTCAGAGGTCAGAAGAGGGCATCAGATCCTCTGGAGCTGGAGTGACAGTCAATTGAAAGCTGCTCTCCATAGGTGCTGGGAACCAAAATCTGCTCCTCTGAGGGAGCAGTGTGCTCCCTTACCCCCAAGCCACCTCTGTAGTCCCTGACCTTTTCTGCTTGAAAAGTCAGAAAACATTATCTGTAAGATGAAATTAAGGATGCCTAGCTTAGGGACAGTGGGTGAGGACCATATAGGTAGAAGATAGTGGATCATGCTTCCAGGGGAGCCTTGACAACAGTGTTGTGACTCTCCCTGACTGGGTCATGTATGACTTACAGTCAGTGTCACTAAGTGAACTGGCATAAGCTGCTTCTCTGTGCGTCGGACATGCAGCAGTGATGGAGACTATATAACCAAGACACACAGCACACCTTGGAAACAATGGAAAGCTTCCTTTTTGAGAAGTGGGTGGAGCCCTGTGCTGGTTAGGTTTTTTTGTTAGCTTGATGTGTTAGTTATCTGCAAAGAGGAAACCTTAATTGATACCTCCCCCACCAGACTGACCTCTAGGCAAGACTATGGGCATTTTCCTGATGAATGATTGGCATGGGAGGACACCAACCTATGGGCGGGGCCATCTCTGGTCAAGTGGTCCTGGGTGCTATAAGAAAGCAGGCTGATTCAGTCGATAGTCAGCATTCCTCCATGGCCTCTGTTTTGGTTCCTGCCTGGAGTTCTTGCCCTGACTTCCCTCTGTGATGGACTGAGTGGGATCCAAGTCGCTTTTGGTCCTGGTCTTTATCACAGCAACAGAAACCTAACTGAGCAGTCCCTAAATTGATTGAGGGGTGTGAGTTTTGTGGTAAGGTCTGCTCAGGATGAGGTAAGTCTGGCTGCAGGGAGAGGAGGAACAAACTGTTGTCCCTTTGTCAATTGGGTCTGACAAAGGCTGTCATTTCGTTCTGCAATGTGAGACATTGAGTTCATGTATTTACCAGTATGTGTAATCAAAATCATTTGGTCCTGGTAGGCAAATATACCACCTCATGGCTATATCTGGAATTCTAGAATGACCATGACGTGTTACAACAAATCACAGATGAAGTTCCTGCTCTGTTGTAAAGAAGATGTCAGGTAGTTTAAACAATGAATCAGTGGGAAATTACAGCATTATAAAATGTCATTAAAACAAGAGTTTATTGGCCTGTTCTTGTTCCAAAGGTGGTTATTCATCCAAAGCACAAGAGAGTCTCCACCTCCAGTCTTAGGAAATGAGTAGAGGAGGTTGAGGGGGCTCAGCCCTTGCTCTCCTCTCCTCTGTGGGCTCATCATCCACACAGGAAGTGAGGTCTCAGAGTGGAAGCAGCAGGGAACGTTGCTCTCTGTGTTCCACAAGCAGGTTCCTGGACAGCATGTCCATTCCGGGATCCTCTGGAGCAGAATAAACCCTTACTCTCGAGGCTTAGCAGGAGCATCGCAGTATACACTCACTGTGCTCTAGGTAGGGCTGAGCCAGATATGTAGCTTCAGAGCGGGCGTCTTTCATCCCCAGAGACACAGTAACACTTGTGGTGAAGCATTTGGTGTTGGACCACTGTGTCCCCAGAGAATCATAATGGAAGAATGAGGGTGCCACCTATGGCCAGCTTCCGTCATACCAGTTCTGGGTGCTACATGCCCATTTGGGTCAATCTACTGAACACTGGACATTAACCTGTTTAGTGATTAGTCTACTAATACTTAGCGGTTGCTAAAGGCTTTCCTTTTGGACTTGGGGGACAGTTGCTCTATCTGGACTCTCCCTGCAGAGTCACTGACTTGTTAGCCCTGGCATTTGGACAAGGCATCCTTCCCGAGTGGTCACCTACATCACTCTCAATGTGGAAGTGTTTTCGGCTAAGGGCATGTTCTAGGACACACGTTTAAGTCCAGCAGCAGGTCCTGTTAGAGTCCAGGGGCTCCAGGGGTTACCATGCCATTTGTCATTAAGCTCCCCTGACCCACTGGCTGGTCTAGTGACATCCATCAAGCAAATTGATCAAGCTTCAGAGAGCAGGTCAGGAATGTCCCCTGACATGGCATTTGGTGGACTTAATTGTAATTAATGACCAAGAATCCCTTTAAGAATTCATAGCTAATTTAAAGAGACACGTAGGGATGCAGAATCCGTCCAGCCATCTTTAAATGCTTCACGTGTAGCACCTAATTACCAACAGCGCTTTTCCTCTGACATGTGGTGGGAAGGACAGTTGAAAGCTGCAACCCAAAATATCTCAACCCACTCCCTACGAAGAGGGGGACGAGATACGCTTCACCAGGCCACAGCAGAAGAAGCTCTAGCCATCTGGGCGCTGGTCCTTCTGCTATTAGAGAGATGACGTTGGGTCAGAGGACATGGGGTGAGGTGGAAAGGTTTTTATCTGAAACACACCGGATACCTTATTCTAAGAAGGAAAGAGACCATTGGAAGGTAGAGGAAGGAGGAGCCATGACAGCCCTCAAATGCTCTGCCAGCAAGAAGTGTAAACAGCAGGGGATGGGGGGCAATGAAGAGGGTTGTTCTGGGCCCTGTGGTTGAGGGATGATCACAAATCCTGTGATAATCTCCTTTGGGGACATACCTATCTCTGTCTCTTCTCACGAGCTCCAACTGTCTCTACACCTCGGCTTTCAGACGTAGTCCTTGACAGACTGATAGTTTCCACGCACTGTGGTTTGAATGCAGACTTTGGGGCTGAGCTCCTACACTGTGGGCGGTTCAGTTTACCCACATGGGAGGAATCAAGGCCTGGCTAACAGGCCTTCTGAGCCCCACCCACCAGCATAGCCCTCCAGTTAGACAGTGCATGGTGGGAGACGTATATCACCTGTTCCCTGTGCAGCTATGCTCACTGACCACAGGACCCATTACTACAGGACCCTGCCCAGACCACACATTGATACGTAGAGACACGGGCAGCCAATAGCTTGAGTCAGGAGTTGGGCGGTGGTTTCTCACACAAGATCAGATGAATAGAAAAAGCCGGAGATGAGCTGTGCAGGGAACTTTCTCCACTTGGCTGCTCGGATTCGTGATCAAATAAAAATAAACAAACCGTTCTTATTTATTTAACCAAGAGAGACTCATGTCTTAACCAAGGACATAGTTTGAAAGCAGCGCTGGGGGCTCCCCGGTGACAGACAGCTCAGGTGAGAAGCAGGGATGAGAAGATTCGTGCACACCCCAATCCACCCACTAAAGAGTGGGGAGGCAGAGACAGGGGGTTTGATAAGCATGGGATAGTGGTCCCAAGTGACCCTAAATTCATTTTTGGGGTGCTGACCTGGCCTTTACATTGAAAGAGAACAATCAGAATAGGGGTCAAAATATATGCAAAACCAAGCAATCCTGGGCCTCTTGTCTAGTTGAACACTGTCTCGGTTTTGTTTCTGTGGTGCATTCCCAGTGTGTGAGGGGACAAAGTGGATCTCAGGAACTGTCTCCTGCTCTATGGCTGCCCTTGCTTGGAGATGCGTTCTGTTGACTCAGCTTCCTTGATGCTGTGGGTAGTTTCAGTGTTACAGTAAGGATGTTTATCCACTAGACTTGTTATTTGTTCCTGGAATCTAACATAGCTGTAGGTTCAGGGCAACGACCAGGGCACCTTTCATGGGTCCAGAGCATAATATTCGGAAAGCTGTCAGTAGGGTACCGAAAGGAGAGATGACACCAGAAGGCAGGGGTACCAGGCTTCTGTTAGAGTTTTAGTTGCTTTGGGGACCAAGTGAAGAGTATATGCTTTTTAGCAATCACAGTTTCTAAATGTCTTTTCCAAGAGATTTGGGAACCGAACACCTGCTTCAGGACCACCCAGTGCCTGCACAGGGTCTTCTGGTGTCCTCGTTAGGGTTTCTGTTGCTGTGATGAAACACCATGATCAAAAACAGATTAGGCAGTTCATTTGGTTTACACTTCTACCTCATTGCCTATCATTAGCGTAAGGGCAGAAACTCAGACAGGACAGGACCCGAAGCCAGGAGCTGATCCAAAGGCCTTGGAAGAGCACTGCCTACCGGCTTGCCTGCAGTCTGACCTTGTGAAGGCATGGTCTCAATGGGGGCTCCCTTCTCTCTGATGACTATAGCTTATGTAAAGTTGACATAAACCTAGTCAGTCTACCTGGGCAGACTGGAAGACATAATAGAAGGGGAGCTAGAGTTAGGGTTTTGGCAAAATGCTGGGGTGGGGGTGGGGGTGGGGGTGGGGTGGGGGTAGGAGACCTTGTCCAGACCATGGCAGCAAACAGAATAAAAGCTGCTCAGTGCAGTGCAAGGAGTGGGCAGGCACAAACCACCTTGAGCAGAGACTGTTTCTCCCAGGCAACAAGAGCCTGGCTCTGGCCATTCCGGAAGCCGAATGCTCTGAGGGCTGAGTGTCTGTAGCATAACAAACCCGGCAACTCAGTCTAGCCAGGTAAAACAGAAGCCCTGCCTCGCAAACAAGGTGGACCTCTGACCTCTACATACGCATGCAAGCGTGCGTTCATGTGTACTGCGTACGTAAGAATGCACATACACGTACGCAAATGTGTGTAGTGTACCCACATGCTCCAGCTTTATCTGACCCATCTTCAACAGGGTCAGGACAGTCAGAGGTGATAGGGTCCCTCTAGGTTAGGAAAAGCACAGAGGCAGAGTCCTCGAGTACAAATTCTGTCATAGGAAGAAGCACTGACTAGCCCATGAGATTGGTTCATTCATTTTTGCCTTGACAGAGGAAACCCAGTCTATGTACGGGTATACTGTCATACTGTTATGAAGCCACAGAATGCTAGGTGAGCCATTGCTGTATGTGGGGCCGTCTGGATGAGGAAGCGTTGAGGAATGAACTTTCACTTGGGGCCAGGAGGATGCCTGTGTTCTGGTGGCTGGCACTACCACATTGCGCAAACACTGGCTTCAAGCAACACAGCTCAGTTGACTTCTGGAGACTGGAAGCATGTGGGGAAATATTAGCCAGGTTGCTTTCTCCTTATGTGGGCTCTTAGGGTCTGTTCTTGATTTTCTTGCTTTTGTTCCTCGACCTGGAATAGACATGTCACTCCAATCTTTACTCTCATGGGCACGGGCCTTCTGCTGGCTGGGAGCCTCTCTCCTGGTTTTAGGATATGGGTCATCAGGGATTAAAGATGTCTCTATTCCCATCTTTGCGTCTTTACTTCTGCAATGACCTTATTTACAAATTAGATCATGCGACGAAGGACTGGCATTTATGAAATAGTGAATCTTATTGAGGTGACGCCCATCAACCTTGAAAAGGATGGCCTTCAGTCATTTGAGGAGTTTCTCCTGTAAGAAATTGGGGTGTCATGGATGTTTGTGATAGACCTTTATCTTTTTGGTGTAGCTGGCTCTGTAGCCCAGTGCCATCTTCTGCCCCTTGATGTCTTGTCTGAACTGTTGTCAGTGGTCTAACTGGTAATGGCTCCCACCTCAATCCCAGAGACAGACTCTGTACTCCTCCTGGAATCTTTATTTCTTTCAGAATGATACATAAATGCAGCTTAATGGCACATGGGACACATTCCAGCCTGCTCCATCCTTCTATCTAGTACCGTGATTTTGTAAAAATAGCAGCCATGGGACTCTACTTATCTCAGGCACTGGCCTAGTCATGCATGATCTCACCTGTTCTCCAGACAAACTCCAAAGGTGGATTATCAGCCTTAGCAATGTCAGTGGGTGTCTGCTCGGAGGAGGGACCAGGGACTCAGAGAGCTCAGGTGCCTTGGAAGTGGGACTTGTGGGATGGAAGTGTTCCTTCCCAGGACATCCTCAGGGAGCCCAGGTGCAGACAGAGCCCCAGAGCACTTCTGCAACACAAACAGGCAAGGGCTCATCCAGGAAAGGCCTCGGGGTCCTGGAGTCCCCCAGATGCTAAATTGTGTCTTTTCTGTAACAAGCAATGCTCTCTCCAGCCTGTGACCCATGTGCTGGGTGTGGCCCTCCCCAAAGCCCCACCTGAGCCTATCCATCCACCTGCCCTTCAGTCTTTATGAGATAGGGACCTCAGTGGTGGCTTTGATCACTCAGCTGGTGACAAGAGCCACATCCTCATCTGAGGCAGCTATTTCGACAATCCTTTCCTTTCCTCCCTCCCCTCCTTTCTCCTCCCTCTCCCTCCTCCTCCTCTCTCCTCCCTCCCCCTCCTCTCTCCTCCCT
>NC_034606.1:51651442-51659131 GCF_900095145.1 Mus pahari
TCTCTCCTCCCTCCCCTCCCTCCTCCTTCCTCCCTCCTCCCCTTCTCCCCTGCTCCCTCCCTCCATTCTTTCCTAGGTCCTTCTTTGTTTTTCTTGTGTGCATGTATAGTGTATATGCATGTATGCATGCTTTCATGTTAATGGGTACACATGAGTTCTGGGGACACATGCATGTGTGTTCAAATGTGCATGGAGACCTGAGGCTGGTGTTGAGAGTCTTTCTTCATCACACTCTACCTTGTTGAGGTCAGTTTAACTTATCTGTCTAGTCTGGCTATCTAGCTTCTGCTGGAATCATGGGGAGGCTGCCAGCCCACCCAATATTTACATAAGGTCTGGAGAGTCTCAGGTCTGGTCCCCAGGCTTGTTTGGCAAGCTCTAACCACTGAGCAATTTCCTCAGCCCCATTTCTCCATTCTTTCCCCCCTCTGCCACTGAATGGTTGGGCTAACTGTATTTCCAGTTCTTAACATGAAATATAAGGCCCTTTCCTTAGGAACAAAATCTACTGTATTTATTGGACACTTAGGTATATGCCTATTCATGAAGCATTGTTTAAAAAGTTGTAATTTATTGGGCTAATTATCTTTAAAATAAATGTTACTCTACTGAATATAATCATTAAAAATGCTTGGAACCTTGACTCTTTTGTTCAGTATTTTTAATTTCTGGAAATTCTGTGAAAACATAATTTTGCATATCTTTAGGAAACTTTAGCATGGTGGCTGTTGAAATAATGGAGTATTTGTTCTGGAAAAAAATCTTGATTATCTTTTTAAATTGAGGTTTATTAGACAATTAACATATAAACACACAAATAATATATGGGACTGGTCCAAGGAGCAATAATTAAAGGATGCAGCTGTGTGCACTGTGGCACGGAGGTAGCTCACTGCCCTGTGGAATGTCCTTGTTTGCTTCCTCTCTCTAGGAGGGAGAAGCATTACTTCCAGAGAAGTGTTTACCACTGCTTTCTTGGCTATAAAATATAAACAACATTTGTAGCTCTGCACAGCTTTGGATTTATGCAGTGGGCAAACACTGAGTGAATTCTGCCCTTGTCTCTCACCACTGGAGCAGTGTGTGGCAGAGACTGTGACCCTGAGAAGTAGGGTGCTGAGCATACAGAAAGTGGGGCCAATAGGGAAAAGAGCCCTAGATGTTGCCACCATTCCTGACTCTGACCTCCTTCCATGGCTAAGCCCAGCTGGAGATGCCCTCTGGTGAGAAGAGGTTGGGTTCCAGCAGCAAGGAGCTGGGCATGTTGGGCGTGGGCAGTTGAATGGAAGTAGAGAGCCCAGCTAGCATGTTTCCGCCTTCACAAGCTGGGGCCAAAGGACTTCATGAAGTGCTTTTTACCCATTTCTGTTCTCAAGAGCAGGCAGGGCTGAAGCTGCTTTTACACCACAGCCACAGGGAAGGCTGCCTGGTGCTGTCCAGCTTCTGTGCGTGCCTGGTAGGTAGGTCCTGCATCCCATGACTTCCATGTTCAATGGCGTCTGCATTTCCTCTTCTGTGAAGTGCCTGCTGAGTCTGTTTGTGTCTCTGTGACTGTTTGTCTTTCCTTGTATGATCACATGATCTGTCCGCAATTCTCTATTTTTATCTGAGTGTAAATTGAAAATGTATGGTTGTGTTTATTCCTGTGGCATGAGGTGATGATTCTTGCACGCTTACAAATGAAGTGTGCAAGAATTAAATCAGATTGATAACCTGCCCCTTACAGAAGAACAATAAATATTTTTTTTAATGAGACTAGGTTCTCACAAGGTCCTCAGAAGTTTTAAAATACACATTGCATGTTGTTTTTAATGGTACTCTCTGTGCTGTACACTATACTTTTAAAGCTCCTCCTTCCTCCAGTGTAAGACATCTACCCTTTAGATACACTCCCCACCTATGATCCCTTAGTCTCTGGAAAGCACCAGTCTGCTCTCAGCTTCTGGAAGTGTTGACTGTGTCAGCATGGCTCATGGGTAAGGGCAGGGAGTGTTTGTCTTGTTGTCCTTGGTTATTTATTTCATTCAGCACAGTATTATTCTCAACCCATTGTTGCAAATTCCAGAACTGTCTTTCATTTCTAAGGTTGAATAGCATCCTCTGGTCTGTATGCATCATGTTTTGTTTATTTGCTCGGCTGAGGATGGATATTTGGGCTGGTACTGTATCCTGGCTGTTGCAAATAGAACTGTGGTGAACATGGAGGGGTGGACATCCTTTCAAAAATGCCAATCAAAATCTCAGAGTAAAGGACTGTTGGATGAGATTTTCCTGGAGAGATTTGAACAAATATCTACTCACCCTGGAGAGGGAACTGACCAAACCAAAGTAATGATTCTACCAGTGTTCAACATGATGGGCAGTGAGTTTACTTGGGCTATAGGACCAATAAAGGGCATCTGTATCACTGAAAGCCCACCTCAGCCTGGACTCCCTATGATTCACAGGCAGTTTAGGGAATTCCCCTTTGCAGCAGTCTTTATTGCTTATATACCCTTTGGGAAGGAGGGGCCTGTGAGCATGATAAACTTCAGGAACTTTTTAAGACTTATGAGTTGTTTTCTTCTTGAATCTTAAGAAGCCTTCCTTTAGAATTTTTGAGTTTTTAGGGTCCCCCCCCAGGATGGAATTTTTTAATATAGTATTTTATTAACTGAATTTATAGAATGTATTCTGATTGTATTGGCCCTCATTCTTCTGCTAACTTCTCCCAGATCTGTCACTATCCCTCATAACTCCTTAAGTATATGTATTTTCTTTTTCTGTTTTATAACCCACTGCATCCAAGTTGTGCTGGCTATATATGCAAGTGTGTGGAGCCATCCACTGAAGCATGTTTGACCTACCAGGGACTACAACCTTAAATAAAACTCTCTTCTTCCCTTTAGAAGTCATCTGTAGCTACTCAGGGGTGGGGCTCATGAACACCTACTCCCTCTGTGCTGGAATATGAAGTGGTTTAATCTGCATAGGTCTTGTACAGGCCGCCATAGCTGCTGTGATTCATGAGTACAGCCCTGTTAAGCCCAGAAACCACTGCTTTGTTCCAGTCCTTCCTGACCTCTGGCTCTTACAGTCTTTCTGTCTCCTCTTTCACAATGGTTTGTAAGCCTGAGGAACACAGGTGTGATATAGATATCCTGTTTGTGGCTAAGAACTCTACTGAATCTTATTCTCTGAGCTTTGACTAGATGTGAGTTTCTGCATTAACCACCATCCACTGCAGGAAGAAGCTTCTCTAAGGAGGTGAAATAGCTGCAGGAGTCTGTGATCAGGGATAGAAATTTAAACAGCAATTTGATACTGTGTCCATCTAGCAGAACAATAGCAGTACCTTCATCTGTGGGGTTGATGATCTCCAACCCTGGGGTTTGGTCTGATTTTCAGTATAAGTATGTGTTTCTTCTGGGGAGGGGGACCTTCATACAACTAGAAAGAAGTTGGTTACTCCCATAACATTAATGCCACTATTACACATTTGAGTCTAGCTTGCCACAGCTGTCATTTCATCCACCAGTTGTTGTAGATGAAATGTTTCAATTTGGAGGAGATTATTATACAAGGATCCAAGAGTTGGGCTTTGTAGTAATTATGTTTTAGATTTTGAGTTTCTCAGCATGGGGGTTCTAATTTATACTCTCATTGATAGGTTTATTTCTTCGATGGTGAAATGAGCCTATTCACGGCAGATTAGATTATATTAAATGCAGGTTTATTGGGAAGCTGTTCTTGGGAAAGCAAGTTCACTGGCCCCAAGGAAAGAGGCCATGGAAGTTGCCGTGGTGTGGGAGGAGAGAAAGGGCACACACACACACACACACACAAACACAGAGAGAGAGAGAGAGGGAGAGAGAGAGAGAGAGAGAGAAGGAGAAGGAGAAGGAGAAGGAGGAGGAGGAGGAGGTGTCCAAAACCAAACACTCATCAAAAGTATACAAAAGTTTCTGTTTCATAGGTGTGTTTTTATGTTTCACCTTCTGGATAGCAGCAGTTCTAACAGGGGAAATAGTATCTTTACTATAACTTAATTTGCATTCTTTCATTAATGATGCAGAACACATGGTTTTACTGCAGCTGTTGGTACTTTTTTTATATCTTCTTTTGAGTAATGTCTATGCCAAACTTTTGCCCATTACATCTTATTTTTGTTTTCTCACAATATCTAGTTGGGTTCCGTATGTATTTTGGAGATCCACCCCTTATCAACGTACAGTTTGCAAACGCTTTCTCTCCACCCACAGGACGTCTCCTCAGACTATGAACTGGTTTCTCCTCTGTGAAGAAGCCTTTTGGTTTGCTGTGCCTTGTTGGTCTAGGTGTTGCTTTTGAGATTTGCATACTCTAGGGATCAGATCCTCTGCCCGCCCCGCCCCGCCCCACCCCCCCCGCCCCCGCCCCGCCCCCCCTCCCCGCCCCGCCTCCCACCACACCCCCCCCACGCCTCCCCCCAAATCATTGCTCAGAGAAAAGCTGCTTGACTTTGTTTCCTCCAATATTTTTATACCTCTTAGTTTTCCACTTAAGTTTTCAATCCATTTTGAGGTGACTTTGGATATGATACCAGATAAGGTTCGGTTTTACTCTTTTGGATTGGGACCATCCAGTTTTCTCAGCACCGTTGTTAAAAAGACCAGTCTTTCCACATTGTGTATTACTTTCGACAATTTTATGTTGAACGTGTGTGCATATGGAGGTCAGAGGACAACTTGCACGAGTTGGTTCTCCGCTCCCACCACATGAACCTCAGCTACTGAAGACAGGCTGTCAGGCTTGGCAGCAAGCATCCTTATCTGCTGAGCTACCTTGCTGTATCCACTGTGTAGATTTGTATCTGCTGAGCTATCTTGCTGTATCCACTGTGTAGATTTGTATTCTTGGCGCTTACATTTTTATTGGTGTGTGTGGGGGGAACATTCATTCTGCTCCACTGATCAGAGTGTATTGTTTTTATAATTGCTATATTGATCCAATGATTATATCATTGCAGTATTGTTTAAAATCAGGTAAACTGATGACTTCTGCTTTATCCTCTTATTGATTAGGATTGTCTTGGCTAGCACGTTTGTGTTTTCATATCAATTTTAAGTTTGTTTCAGTGCTTATGAAAGATAATACTGGAATTTTGATAGCAACTACACTGAAGCTATAAATTGTTGTGGGTAGCATGAATGTTTTAGCAATATTAATTCTTCTACTCTGTGAGCTCAAGACACCTTTCTATTTGTTTTCCCAAAATTCTTTCACTAATGTTCTATAGTTCACAATGCACCTTGGTTAACTTTATTCCTAATTTTATTGCTGTGTATGTTATGAGTGATGCTGTCCTCTTTTTTTTTTTTTTTTTTTGGATACGTCATTGTCAATATATAGGAATCCTACTTTTTGTTAATGTGTTTACCCTACTTTCCTGGTATAGGCATTTTTATTGTAAACTTTCCTTTTATATTTGATTTTGTTATACCCACTACATTTTTGGTAGGCTATATTTCCTCCCATTGTAGCTTTATTGTTTCATATTATTGAGATTTAAAAAAAGATAAAAAGATAGTTGTCGTTAAATGAGTCATCATAAATCGGTTTGGTGATGTTTTTGTGTTGCATCATGGGAAATGTTCTGTCTGCTTCTGAGATGTATATCCTGTTATTGAATGGAATGGTCTCTCTATAGATCTCCATTTGTTGATCTAAAAACCTCTTCTGCCCCAACATTTACTTATTAGTTGAATATTAGAATCCCCTACTATGTTTCTATCCTGTTCTCTTTCTTCCATAATATTTGCTTTATATGTTTAATTGCTCCACTGGCAGCTGCATATATATTCATAACTATTGCCGTTTCTTGATGCATTGACTTCTTCCTTGGCCTTTCTTTATAGTTCTTTACTAAGTCTTTTTTTTTTTAGACTTTATAGTAGCTATGTTTGTGAATTTTTGTTTTGTTTTGTTTTGTTTTCTTGTGCAGAAAGCATTCTCCATCACTTTAACTTTAATCTGTACATAAGAGATTAGAAGCTAAAAGTTAAATGAGTTTCTGTAGGCAGCACATAGTTGGATTTTACAGTTTAAAAAATTCTGTTCAGTCATGGTGTACTGGCTAGCTTTGTGTCAACTTGACACAGCTGGAGTTATCACAGAGAAAGGACCTTTAGTTGGGGAAATGCCCCCAGGAGATCCAGCTGTGGGGCATTTCCTCAATTAGTGATCAAGGGGGAGAGGCCCCTTGTGGGTGGGACCATCTCTGGGCTGGTAGTCTTGAGTTCTATAAGAGAGCAGGCTGAGCAAGCCAAGGGAAGCAAGCCAGTAAAGAACATCCCTCCATGGCNTCTGCATCAGCTCCTGCTTNCTGACCTGCTTGAGTTCCAGTCCTGACTTCCTTTGGTGATAAACAGCAATGTGGAAAATGTAAGCCGAATAAACCCTTTCCTCCCCAACTTGCTTCTTGGTCATGATGTTTGTGCAGGAATAGAAACCCTGACTAAGACACCGGCTTACTTTTTCATTGGGGGGAAATCAATCCCTTTACATCCAAAGCTGCTTTGATATGGGAGGACTTCCGGCTGTCACCTGTTTTCCGGTACAGTCTTTGTTTCTTTCTCTCCTGTTGTCTTTTCTTGTGGCTTGACGGTTTTCCTACTGGCGTTGTTTGATTCATTTTTCATTTTGTTTTGTTTATACTAATTATTTTTCTCTGTAGTCACCACGCGTATTACATGGAATGAAAAAAAATGCATTTGCATTTGTGCACTTCTGTGCCACGTGAGTACAGGTGACCATGAAATACAGAGAGAGGGTATCAGGCCCCCTGGAGCTGGAGTTATGGGTAGTTTGTGAGCTACAGCATGGGAGTGATGGGGACGGAGCTAGTGTCTGCTGCAAGAGCTTCACACGGTTTTAATTGCTAAGCTATATTTCTAGTCCCTAAAAACACGTTTTAACAACTTAACTTGGACTATGTAATGCAACCCAGTTCTTTTCTTCCCGCCCCACACACTTTATGTTTTTGATACTAGAATTTATACAATATGCGCCCCACCCATATTCACCCAGAATAATTCCTAATAGGTTGGTCTTGTTGTCTTTTTATCCTCGTACTTGGAATAAGACCGTGTCACACACCTGCATCCCTAGAGCATTCTGAATATGGCTCTGGTTCCCATCATCACGTCGTTTTGTGAATTTGTATGTTTTATGTCAGCAACCACAAGGTTTTGTTTCAGCTTCAGGAACTTCCTTCAGCCCTTTCTGAGAGGCAGACCTGGTGGTGGTGAGCTGCCTTAACCTGTGCTCATCTGTGAAGGTTTGTGTTTCTGCATTTTTTTGAAAGATAGTTTTGCTAGGTAAAGTATTCTTGGTCGGTAGCTTTTCTCTTTATCACGTTGAATACCTTAGGTTATTCTCTCCTGCCCTACGGGGTTCCTGCTGAGAAGTCTACCTGTGTTCAAGTTATCAATGAGACTTTCTATGTAATGCTCTTTATATATTTTGGCTCTTTAGAAGTTTTGTCTTTGATTTTATGTTTTTGTGAGTGAACTTCTCTCCAGCTGAATTTGATTGAAGATTTCTGTGCATCCTACACTTGGTTTGTATGCATCTGGCCCCCAAATTAGGGTACAGTTCAGCCATTGCTTGTTTACATGTTCTCTCTCTCTCTCTCTCTCTCTCTCTCTCTCTCTCTCTCTCTCTCTCTCT
>NC_034606.1:51659906-51688784 GCF_900095145.1 Mus pahari
TATATATATATATATATATATATATATGTGTGTGTGTGTGTGTGTGTGTGTGTGTGTGTGAATACTATTTAGCTCTGAATAAAAATGTAATCATAAAATTTTACAGAATAATGGATGGACTTAGAATTTATAATATTAAGCAAGACCCCATAATCTCAGAAAGATAAAAAACACATGCTTTCCCTTATATGCAATTTCTGTCAAATTTATATACACATACCTATATATGTATATATAATCACTTATTTATTTTTGTAACTTGATTTTATTCAAATACTCTTTAAAGTATATGTTTATTTATTGTATTCTCGTTGTGTGTGCATGGCGTGCTCTCATGCATGTGTGGAGGTCAGAGGACAGCTGTGGCAGTTGTCCTTTCTTTCCTTCCACTGTGTAAGTTCTCGAGATCGAGGTTAGGCTCACACCTTTACCTCGTGAACAGTCTCACTGGGCCCTCATTCCAAGGCTCTGTTTATTGAGGACTTTAAGGAGAATTATTCTTAATTTTTTTTGTCAGCTATTTCACAGACTTCTATTCTTTTAGGTTACATGATTGGAACTCTGCAGTAGCTTTCCGAGCTGTTGTCATTCTCCAATTCTCTTTTGTTATTGTGTTGCTGTTTTTGGATCTGAGCAGATACATAAAGTCCAAATGTTCAACAGGGACACTCTCTCATAGTTATGTCTAGTTGCTGGTTCTGGAAGGACCATCTAGTGACCACTGCACAGACAGCTCTTAGGTGGCTGGGCTGTTCCTTTTGTTCTGATGCTGGGTGGAGCTGCTTGCTGGCCTCCATTGTCTAGCAATGCTGACTGGGCTCCGCTGCACCAAAGTTGCTGACTGAGCCCTGGAATGCCTTACAGCCGGGCTGATCCGAGGATATCCCCCATGTCCAGGCAATCCAACTATTTGGTACCGGCACTTGAGCAGCATTGAAGCCTGTGCACTGACAGTAGCTGGAGTCACTGATTGGGAAGAAGCAGGCGCAATGGTACTCAGAGATGCCTGGTTGAGATAGCCTGCTTGTCTGGATAGAGCCCCGAGGGAAGTTTTTAGTTTAGTTGAGCAGCTGTTTGGCCTTTTGGGTTAAGCAGAGCTGACTTAATGCACGTTCAAAATAAATAGTAGTAGGATCCTTGCTAGAATAGGATCGGGTGGATCAGTCCTGAGTCTGGGTATGGAGACCAGCCTTGAAGGTAGATGAATTTCCACCATGCTTTTGAAGGCAACAGTTCTGCTTTGTGGATGTCATTAAGGTGACTCATGTCTAAATGGTACCATTCCTGGGCAGGCATAGTTGAATCAATGAAAATCACTGCTGTTCCTCTGACCTCTGGCCTCTGTCTCTTTTCTAGTCCTTATTTGACCCTAAGACATCTACTTATGCCACAGCCTTGCCCCCGAGGTGAGGCAGATAGGCGTGTATATTGGCATGTTAGCCCTCTGCTTCTCTATAGAAACCGTGGACCCAAGAAATCATCTCTGTTGGATACTATGATGACCTAGGGAAGGTGACAGGTCATAGTTGTGGGAACAATTCCTTTCTTCTAATTCAGTTTTCATTGAGTACTATTGACTGTACAAGTCTCACAGGTTTGCTTCTGAGTATAAAAACAATGTTATCATCCTTGTATGTTTGCGAGTGGGATTTTCTATGGGGGTGGGAGTTGGAACATGAGCCCTCTGACTACTATCTTGCTGATCTCAACAGCCTCTATTTCATTTTACTTTTTGAGTTGGTCTCCTGTATTCAAAGCCGGCCTTGAATTCGATATGTAGCTGAGGATGACCTTGAACTTCTGATCCCCCAGCCTCAACCTCCTGAGTGATGGGATATCACCACACCTGGTCTTATTAAGTGGTCCTGGGATTTGAACTCATGGCTTCGTGCATGCTAGGCAAACACTCCACCATCTGAGCCATACCCCAGCCCTGACCCCTACATTTTGTCCCAAGCACCTTGGAAGTGCCTGATCCTTGTTTAGCTCTTTTAGACGTGACAGTGAACAAAAATGACAGTAACCTGGTCCTTGTGGATTTTAAACTCTGCTGGAGACAATGATTAAAATAAACAGTGTGCTAGAAAATGAAGAGTTATAATTGCATTAGAAAGATTATAATTATATATGTGTGTCTCTTAATTATATTGGAAGTGTTATTGAGAGAATTAAAGGGAAGAGGGGGATGTGTGGGCGTGGCATTTCTATTGCTGCTGTTGAGGGGGACTGTGCAGAGGTAGGAAGGTGTGTGTGTCTCCTACTTGAGTTCGCAAACTCACCCTATTCCTGGACCGTTGTTGTCCCTCTCCACCTAGCTACATAGCTGCCTTGTCACCTCTTTCAACACTTCTCCAAGGTCACCATTTCAGGGCTGGGGAGATGCTCAATCAGTAAAATGCCTTCTGCATAGATAGCATGCGTGCCTGAAGTTGGATCCCCAGCAACCAGGGACGAGAGGGATTATGGCACCTATCTGCAACTCCTGTTGGCAGGTGGATCCCTGGAGCTCATTGGTTAGCCAGTCCATTCTATCAGTAAGGTCCTGGTCCAGGGAAAGAGCCTGTCTTAAAAAGTAAGGTGGCTAGCTAATGAGAAAGTGCGCACATGCGTGTGTGTGTGTGTGCGCGCGCGCGCGCACACACACACACACACACACACACACACACACGCGCGCGCGCGCGCGCGCGCGCGCGCGCACACACACAGAGCTGGTGTTCATTATTTAGTATCTTCAGTGATTTATTTGGAAGTAAGGTAGTCAGCTATTAAGAAAGCACACACACACAAGTGCACACGCGCGCGCGCGCGCGCACACACACACACACACACACACACACACACACAGAGCCGGTGTTCATTAATTAGTATCTTCAGTGATTTGCCTGGCTCTGAAGAAGGTAGTTACATGTATACTTTCTGTTCACGAACTTAGCTTCTTCCTTTTGGTGGAGTTTGCTGCTCTTTCCTGGCTTCTCTTGGACACACACTGCCTTTTACCTTTCTTGTCTTTAAACCTTCTGTATGTATCAATTTACTGGAAGCTCATACATCTCGAGTTCTCATTATTTAAATTTTTTCTTATTTACTTCATAATCTTTTTATTTTACCCATGATTAATTTAGAACCATATTTAAAAAGATTTCCCAAATACATGCTGTCTCGCTTGTCATTATTTTCTGCTTTGCTTGGTGTTTCCTGAAAATTGGTCCATATTATCATCCTATAGAGTGCATTAGGATTGTTTTATGGTTTAGTGTCTGCTAATTAAAAAAAATATTCAACATGTTCTTGGAAATAATGTGTAATCTGTTGCTTTTATTTTTACTTTATGTAGTGGTTAATCTTGTCAAATTGGTTGTAGTGGAGGTAGCCCGAGAGAAACTGACACTTAACTCCAGTGTGTCTGGAAGGGTTTTACCAGAGCAGTTAGATCATAAGGATTCTGATTTAAGAAGTGACTCTCTAGTCGACTGATGGAGTCAAATTTTTTCATGCACTGTTGGGAGGTGGTATAACGGGGAAGGTGGCAATTACTTGAAGCAGTGGGTCTTGGGTGCCAGCCTTCAATGGGATACATTGTTTCAACCACTTTCTGTCTTCCTTTCACTTCCTGGCTCCCAGAGACCAGCAGCTTTTCTTGTCCTGTATTTCTCCCAAAAGGCTTCTGCCTCACAGAGTCAGAAAACCGTGGCGCTAACCCACCCAGGACTAAACTGAGAGCCAGCACAATCTCTCCAGTTTTTAAGTTGTTTCTCCCAGGGATTTGTCAAAGCCCCATTCTGACTGACAGGCCAGGAAAGCTCACCCCACGGGCCACCCCAGTATCCAGGTGTTTGCTAACATTTCTCTTCTTTGTTAGTAAGGGCACCAGGCTTCCTCCTATGACTGAGTAAGTTTTGTATGTTTCAGTTTTATGTAGCTTGAAGCTCTTATTGGGTAACTGGCTCTTATTTGGAATTATAGTCTATCTTGCTGCATCTAACCTTGTACCACTTTATAGTGACAGTTTTTATATTTGTATCTATTTTCTCTAAATCCAGTTTCCTTTGATTAGTATTTTATTCACATGTGTTTTCCTTTGGTCCTTCCTACAGTGGAGAACTTATAAGGTTTCTCATGGAAGCCAATCATCTTTGGAGCTAATATAAATCTTTGTGTTTTAATGAGTGATTTTAGACTAATCATATTAATGTAACAAATAAGTCTGGATTCACATTTATCAGGTGTGGTGGTTTGAGTGAGAATGTGCCCCAAAGGCTCAGACATTTGAACATGTCCTCCCTGGTTGGTGGCACTGTTTAAGAAGACATTGTAGCCTTCCTGGAGGAAGTATATCACTGGTGTGGGCTTTGCGAGGATATAGCACCACCTTACTTCCAGCTTGGAGTTAAAGGTGTGAGCTCTCAGCTGTCTGCACTGGCTGTCTGCTGTCAGCCATCCCTAGCCATTTTAGTTGCTAGCTCTTTAGAACTATAAGCTTAAGTAAACTCTTTGCCTTGATCGGGGTACTTCATGACAGCAACAGAGAAGTAAGCAATATACTTGCTCTTATATCATATTTTTTCCTGATTTTCCACTTTCCCTTTATTGTCTTTGTATTTTTCGAGGTTAGTTTTATTTTATTTTCTGCATTCATTTTTACTACTGCTTTGGAATGTTTTGCCCTTCGTATGTATTTTAGTTGTTACCTTAGAATTTTTTCATTTTTTTTTTGTAATAAGCTCTTGATATACAGCCTAGGCTACCATGAAACTTGTGGTCCTCCTATGTCAGCCTTTCATGTGTTGGAATTATAGGCATATAGCAGCACACTTGGCTAGAACAGTTTTGTTTTGTTTTGTTTGTTTGCTTTTTGGGTTTTTTTTTTTTTTTTGAGATAAGATCTCACTGTATAATCCAGGTTGGCCAGGAACTCATAATAATCTTCCTGCCTCAACTTTCTGCCTGCTAGAATTAATAGGTGTGAGCTACTATTCCCAGCTAGAGCTGGTGAGATGGCTCAATGGTTAAGAGCACTGCTTGCTCTTCCAGGAGTTCTGAGTTCCACTCCCAGCAATTATATGATGGCTCACACCCATCCATAATAGAATCTGATGCCATCTTCTGGTGTGCAGGTGTACATGCAGAGAGAACACTCATACATTAAAAACTACCCCCAGCTAGAACATTTTGCTCTTAGGAAGACACACACACACACACACACACACACACACACACACACACAATTAGTGGAAAAAATAGATCATGAATTTGAAGGAGAGCAGGGTATAAAAGAGGTTTGGGAGAGAAACAGGAAGAGGAAGAAATGTAATTAGACTATAATCTCAAAAATAAAATATAAAAAGTTCCATTTTTAATAAGCTTACAGAATGTTAGGTGTTCATGCTTTTCTATCTGCAGTTTGGTTAACTATCCTGACCCTGGGCGCTCTCCCGTCTCTGTGACCCACCCTTTTACGACTTTAACCCCTGGTATTCCCCATCCCTTCTCTTCTCATATTTTAACTGTTCTATTAGCCCCTTCTGTTTCATTCTTAAACACAACAAAATCAAAGCATTTTCCTTCTCTCCAGAACTCACGAGGATGTTGTAGTATTTGGCTCCCAGGATTCATGTCTTACCTGAACACTGTCCTGTCAATTTCATTGTATTCCATCAGTTTTTAACCTTCACCTTTAAACCTCCCTAGTTACATTGTTGCTGTTTCCTGTGTGGTCACATGATGGTTGAGGCGAGAATCCACTGTAGTTTTGGAGATTTGCACACTTGGTCCTCAGTTGGCGGTGCTGTTCAGGGAGGTTTAGGAGGTGTGGCCTCCCTAGGGTACGTATGCCACTGGACTTTGAGAGTTTCTATAATCGTATCATTTCTAGTTTGCTAATCTCTGTGTTGTGCTTTCAGTTCAGGATGTGAGCCCCCAGCTTGCTGCTCCTCCTACCATCCTGGCTAGTTTATTGTCAATTCAACACAAACGAGAGCTATGCGGGAAGAGGGATGCTCTATTGAGATTATATCTCCATAAGGACTGCGTGTAGGCAAGTCTGTAGTACATGTTCTTAGTTAGTGATTACTATGGGAGGGGCCCTATTGTGGGCCATGCTATCCCCTGGGCTGGTGGTTCTGGGTGCTATTAGATCTCATTACAGATGGTTGTGAACCACCATGTGGTTGCTGGGAACTGAACTCAGGACCTCTGAAAGAGCAAGCAGCCAGTGCTCTTAACCGCTGAGCCATCTCCCCAGCCCCCCTGGGTGCTATCAGAAAGCAGGCTGAGTAAACTACAGGGAGCAAGCCTGTAAGCAACACTTCTCCACAGGCTTGACCCTCCACAGCCTCTAGCTGAGTTCCTACCGTGGCTTCCCTTCCTGATGGAAATGTGTGGAAATGTAAGCTGGAATAAGCCCTTTCCTCCACAAGTCATCTTTGGTCATGGTGCTTTATCACAGCAATAGAAATCCAGCGAAGACCACAACCACCCTGTTGTCTTCTCTACCTTCCTGGCCTCTCCCTGCCTGGAACCATGCACCTAAGGATCTCTTCATTCTGTGATTTGCTGGGCCTGGTGTTTTAGGAGAGCGAGGGCTAAGTAACTGGGTTTTCCGCAGCCCAGCTTTGTCAAGCTTCAATTGTTTACCATCGACTTTGCTCGCAGGTCCTTTTTGTATTTTCTGACTCTTTCTTCATGTGTCTTTACTTCTGTCTGAGGTAAATTCCTTAGAATTGCCTGCTGACATGTTGACCGATGGAAAATTATCCTATTAGGTACCTTCATATCTAGGATGCCCATGCTGTGGCTTCAGAGTGGAGGATAGCTTCTCTCTAGACTCAGATCTGCTTGCAGCATGCTGGGGGCTTTTTCTGTGGCCTCTGCCATCACTGCAGAGAAACAGCTTTCTCCCTCACCTTTGCCCCTTTCCGGGTGAGACTTGTTTTCTCCCTCATTGCATCTTCTAGCTTCTCTTTGTGTGAGCTTCTTCTGCAGTTTAACCATGATCCACTTGACTGAATATCTTTCTCATTTCTCTCCTTTCTTTGTTTCTCTTTTTCCCTTCCTTCTTTCTCTTCTTTCTTTCCTTTTCTTTCTCTTCTTCCTCCCCACGCCTTCTTGCTTGTTTTCTGGTATCTGACCGCACCTGCCTCCCTTTGATCTCTGAAAACTCTTCAAAAATATCTAATGAAGCTGTTTTTGCTCCACACTGCGCTGGCTAGCGCTTTACCAATTTGACACAGCCTTGAATCATCCTGGAAGAGAGAACCTATGTTGGGAGAATCCTCCCATAAGACTTGCCCGTAGGCAAGACTGTGGGGGCATTTTTATGACTGATAATTGATATGGGACATTCCAGTGGGCGGTGGTCCTATAAGAAAGCAGGCTAAGCAAGACACGAAGAGCCGGTAGCGGTGTTCTATAGCCTCTGCTTCAGTTTCTGTCTCCTGGTTCCTGCTCTGAATTCTCCCTCCTCCGGATGGGCTGGCGAGCAGTGGGTGAGGCGCGATAACCCTTTCCTCCCTAAGCTGCTTTTGCTCATTGTGTTTTATCGCTCTGATAGAAACTCCACCTAAGACAATTACCTTTCTTTTTTAATTAATTAGGTAATTGTATGTGTGTAAGCGTGAATATGAGTGTGCCCCAGTGCATGTAAAACAGTTAATGACTTGGAGGAAGTCTGTTTTTTTTGTTTGTTTGTTTGTTTTTTTTTTTTTTTTTTTTATAAAATACAATGTGGTGAGGGTGTACCTGGTGGTCCCAGAGAGGTTCCGCCCTGCAACAGATATGGTATAAAGGAGTTTACTTGGGGGGAAGGGAAGGGAGTGAGGACCTGGAGAAGGGAGTGAGGCAGATGAGTGGACATGTATACAGGCAGGCAGATGGGAGCAGAGCCACAAGGGCAGAGAAGATGGGGGACAAAGGAGGACAGAAAGGAGGGGGGGGGGAGACTGACTGGGAACACGTGGGAACAGAGAGAGAGAACTCTGTGGTGGTGAGCAGTCCTTCTATATGCAGCCCACACCTGGCACAGCAGGTAAAGGTGGCAGATGATGATGTAGATTGTTGCTAGGTCCACGGGAGGCAGCTAGAGGAATGGCCTGTAAGCTAACACTGTTCTTTGCAGTTTTCATTTGAGGCACAGTCTCTTTCTTGGTTTTGTTGGGCTGTGTACTCCAGGCTTGGCTGGCCTGCGAGTTTTGGTCTCTATCTCTCATCCCACTGTGGGTGTGCTGGGCTCACAGCACCATCTCATCAAACTTGTTTTGTTTTAAACATAGATTTCAGGAACTCAACTCAGGCCATCAAGCCCATGTGACTAAAGCCTGAACTTCAGAGTCATCTCAGGCTTCAGTTATGACAGAATACTTGACAAGACATATCTTAAGGGAGGAATGGCTTTCTTCGTTTTCTCCTTCTTCAGATTCCAAAGTGGAGGGGGGAATTACAGTGGTCGGAGGAGGAGGCAGCTGGTCATAATAGTGCTATCCCATGGACTGAGCATATAAAAACCATCACAATGCTTTTACTAATTCTTTGAGAACCTTATACAGTGTGTCGACCTTATTTAGTCTTCCCTAACTCCTTCCTTCCCTAACTCCTCCCTTCCCTAACTAACTCCTCCCTTCCCTAACTCCTCCCTTCCCTAACTAACTCCTCCCTTCCCTAACTCCTCCCAGATCCATTTCCACCTCCCTACCCACCCAATCCCATGCTCCTCTATGTTCTCTTCCTCTCTTTCTCCACTGAATCTAATTTATATCGCTCAAATACTCTTGCCTGTGGGGCAGGCCCCAGAGAACGGTTGACCTAGAAGGAGCCACACCCTTAAAGAAGACTGGCTTTCCTTCTTCCAGCTTCCATCACGTGTTAACAGCTTCTTAGCTAGGGGTGGCCTTTACGTCTCACTTCGTGCTGGGATTTTGTTTGGCTTGAGTTTAAACAGGTCTTGTGCACGCTGTCCCATGCACTATAAATTAAAATGGTAGTTTCCTGCCTCCTCTGGCTCTTAGGATCTTTCTACCAGGCGGGGCATAGCAGAAATGTCCCATTTAGGGTTGAGAACTCCACAGTCTCTTAGTCTCTGTACCTTGACCAGTCGTGGTTCTCCATGTTAATTACAATTTACTGCAAAA
This sequence comes from Mus pahari, assembly GCF_900095145.1. Classification (NCBI taxonomy): domain Eukaryota; kingdom Metazoa; phylum Chordata; class Mammalia; order Rodentia; family Muridae; genus Mus; species Mus pahari. The sequence goes on from NC_034606.1 coordinate 51,669,029, forward strand.
ATAAGTTTCTCTGATGAGGGTTGATCGATGTTCAGATCTGTATGATGATATCGTTAGGAGCCAGTGACAAGGTGTTATTATTCTATCTTTTGCTTTTATTTCTAGAACTTCTACTTTGTTACTTATCAAATCTACAGCATCTTTTTTAAAATATAGTTTCTCACACTTTATATATATTCCAAATTTTTATTTCCGAGAACACATCTCTGTCATCTGCCTTACATTTTTAGCTTGTTTTATTGTATTTGCTAAGACCTCACAATGGGGTTCTCCGGCTTAGCGCTCGGCTGGCTGTCCCACATGTAGCCGGGTTTTGTGTGATCTTTCTTGATCACAGCTCATCATTATAACTTGATGTTTGAGAGTGACTTGAGGCCTGGGCAGGGGTGTGCTGCTGAAGCAAATTTTCTTTAAGTTAGATTCAACTTGGGGCTTTGGGTCAGACAGGGCAGCTCTAAAATGATTTTATACGTTTCCTACTCCTTTTTAACACAATTGGTATGAATTCAAGAAAAAAAAAACAAAACAAAAGAAAACCAATAACAACAACAAAACTGCATGAGAACCAACTTGAGGTTTCAAATCATTATGGGAGGGCTTTTGTTTGTTTGTTTGTTTTGCTTTTTGTTTTTGTTTTTTTGTTTTTTGTTTTATTTTGTTTTCTGTGCTTGGCAACTTGGCAGCAAGTCTTAGGAGATAAATGACTTTATTACACTTCTTACTTAAGTCACCCACATACTGAGGGGTAGCTCTTTGAAGTTCAGCTCATATAGCATTGTCTTACGACATGTTCTTTGAGGTGACTATGCCTTAACACCTGTGTTCAGGTCTGGGTAACACTCAGGCTAAAAGGTCAAGGCCTTTGAGAGTTGATTGATGGCCAGCCTCATGTCAGGGTCCCTTTCTCTTTCTAGAATGCCATTCACACACTGGATTGGTCAGGCTTCTGTCACCATGATAAAATACCTGAGACAATCAGCTTATAAAGAAGAGAGATTTATTTTGGCTCAAAGTTTCTCAGCTTCTCATCATGTCAGTTGTTTCCCTGGCCTGAGGTGAGATGGAACAAAATTGCCACTATCAGACAAAGCGTCCAAGAAAGGAGAAGGGGCTGAGATGTTGTTCTCTACTTCAAAGGCCCTCAGTGCCCTAACTTCTACCACATCCCCTCCCAGAGTCTCTTTTCTGCTCATGGACAGCATTCTGTCACTGCAACAAAGTGCCCAAGAGAAAAAACTTCAAATGAGGAAAGGTTTCAGAGTTCATGGTTTCAGAGTGTTCAGGTCACAGGCCACTTGGTTCAGTGGCCTTTATGGCTATGGTCAGGAAGAATGTCATGGTGGGTATAAGAAAGGTCCTCCTCACATGGCGGCCAAGAACCAAAGAGAAATGGAGGAGAAAGCCAGAGTCTCTTCAAGGTTGTGCTCCAGTGACTCACTTCTTGAGATTCACTTCCTAGAGTTTCCAGAGCCTTCCAATAGCACTCTCGGCAGGGAATCAAGCCTTCCACACAAGGGCCTAAGGGGAGAAATTCAAGATACAAATTGTCGCGTGCAGGTCAGTTGGGCCCATAAGCTGAGGACTGGCGTTCTTTGACCTCAGAGGCCACTTGCTGGAGCTTACACTTCAGGCAGAGGAAGGCAGGGAAAGCTTAGAAGCAAACAGAATCTTCAGCAGATGCCCAAAGAAGAGATTTCACCTGAAGAGGCTGGACCGCCTGGCAGGTAGCTCAGAGATGACTCCTGCCCTCTTCAGGAATCTTACAGCAGGTTGCCAAGCAATTCCGACGCAGGAACCCTGTATCACAGGAAGCCCCCGCTCTAAACCCAGGAAGCTCACTGTGCTGTGGAGCCTGGGTATTGTGGCTGCAGGCTCCTTGCTACTGAACTTAGCCTAGAATAGACCCTTCTCATCTAGAGGTGCACACCAGTTATCTGTACCCATCCTTCCAAATCTTTAGCTCATGGCTCCTCCCTACTCTCCATAGCAGACAGGTCATGGTGAAGGCTGATGTGGAAAGGAGCCATGTGTATAAAATGGAGAAATATATATATGTATTATATATATTTCTCCATATATATTATACATATATATATGGAGAGACAGAGAGAATGCATAAATGCTTATATGCACAAGCATGTGTGTGTTTGTATGTATGTGTGTGTGTGTGTGTGGAGAGAGAGAGAGAAGAGAGAGAAGAGAGAGAGAGAGAGAGAGAGACAGAGACAGAGACAGAGACAGAGACAGAGGCATAGATAGACAAAGATCAGAAAGGCAGAGAGACAGACAGGACTTAGTTTTGTAAATCAGGTCTGGGACTTGGAAAACTGCTGTTTTAGCTTAAGTTCCATCTGTTGTGCATGTCCTTCTGACTAGGGGATGACAAGTTTTGTTCTCATAAGACTTTCCACTGATTGGATAGGCCCCATCTACAACACGGAACATAAAAGTACTTTCATTCTAAGTCCATCTTTCTATGTCAATCCTATGTAAACCCTGTCTATGCAGAAACACCCAGAAAAATGCCTGACAAAATACCATGGACCCTGTGGACCTCTTAACTTATGAATTGAATTCTCATGTTCTTGTTCCTTATCATGTTTGCAGTTGGGGTGGCAGAATCAATGCAGCTGACTGTTCATGTCCCTCAGCTGGTGACGGGGCTACACGGAGGCATCTCATGGTCACGGTCATTTCAGCTCTTTTGTCTCTGCTGGCGGAGCGCCCCTGTGGGCAGATTCTATATCAGCTCAGGGTGAGGACCTGCACAATGGTGTTATGTAAATGCAGGTAGTCTCAGAATGCATGACCTGGGCTTCCAGGTGCTGTGAGTTCCCTGTGCTCCTGGGCTCGCTGTGCACACACTTGCTGAGCCCAGCGTCTATACAGCAGATCAGTCCAGCCTAAAGGGAGATGAAGTTTGCTTGGGGTTAGGCAGGAGCCCTAGCACCAGAGGGGAGGACCTAGGCTCATGTCCTTTGCTGCTTCTGACACCCAGCTTCCACCTCCCACCCCTAGGCACTGTTGGCTCCATGATGGGACAGAGGTCACAGTTGTTGAACACAACTGCTTCTTGTTTCTTGTTCTCATTCCCAGATTTCTAGGTGGACACTGGGTGAGTGGGTGTGAATTCCTGATCATGTGGCTTTGGAAGGATGCCAAGTCACCCCATACCTATTTCTAATTGCCGAGCCAATAGGAGAGGAGCCATGGACCCCAGACAGTGTACTTGTGCACAGTAACTGACCTGCCACCCTCTGCTTCCTGCAAATTACAGCTTAGCCTAGGTTCCTAAATGTCCCTCTGCTTCTCCTTCCTTCCCTTGGGAACTGTCATAGGGCTGGAGTTCTCTGTTCTCTGCACCTGTTAGAATCCTACCATTCTCTCCAAAGTGAATGTAGTCACCTGGGAACTCCCCTCCCCTCCCCCCCCAACGTCTGTACTATAGAGTGTTTCCGTCTCAGGTGATATCCTGCATGCCCCCAAGGGTGACAAGTTACTGTTTTCTGTCTGGTGACCCCAAGTATGCAGCTGTACACCTGGCTCTCTATTCCCCCGGGGTCGGCTATTCTGTGCACACTTAGCTAAGTAAGAGTGGATTAGTTCTGTGTCCTGTGCCCCGTGGGAAGAGATAGGCGCCTTCATCTGGATGATTCTTCCCTCTGAGGATGGGCTAATAGGGGTAGGGGAGGCCTGGAAACGCTCTCCAGGGTGCTGAGCAGTGGGTCATTCTGGGTAGCTTGCCCTGCACTGTGACTGCAGTTTGGGAAAGATGTTTATTTGTCTCATATCCAAGAAACGGAATCTTTTCTATGTTTACGGGTACAATGTCCTCTCAGGTTGTTAAAAAAGTAGGTTTTAGACCGTTAACTTTTTAATTTTACCTTTTATTGGCGTTTAAATAACAAGGTGAGTGAGGCGCCCAATACAGGGCGATTATGAAGCAGTAAAAGGTGTTAGAGTACTCCTGGGGCAGCCAAGACAGAGGGAGAAGACAGTCTGGCTATGGTGGCTCCCGGCACAGCCTTTAACTAACCCTTCTATATAATGGGAATAACTTGTTAACAAAAAAATAAAGAGAAATCAGCATTACAGGTATGACAGGTCTGTAAGCTGGTCTGTGACTAGGCACTGTTAGAGATCCCCCAAAGTGGCAGTAGGGCTGTGTGTGGGGTACATAGCCAGCTTGCAGCAGGCATATCCCAGTCCACTGGATGGTACTCAATGGAGCTCTGTGACTACATGGGATGCAGAGAGAACCCTAGGCAGTATGGAACATGTAGATCCTGACCGTAGGTTCCTCTAGGTCCCCAATCCTGGGTTTCTTAATCTAATGGGAATGAGCTATCATAATGGTGTCCTGATGGATGAGTCAGGCAATGAGAGTAAGGTTGCCTTGGTGATGAAAATCTGCAAAAGTGAGCTACTATATATATATATATATATATATATATATATATATATATATATATATGTGTGTGTGTGTGTGTGTGTGTGTGTGTGTGTTACATATATACATGTTTTCATTCACCTATCCATCCAATTATTTACCTATCCATTTACTAATTTGTCCTTCTTTAACACTTATTTGCTAGTTCTACTGTGGTCATTGCTAGACCATGAATTACAAAGATAAATAGTGATTCTGCTATTTAAACAAATAGCTTCAATGAGATAAATGCTCTTGGCCAGCTTTAACCTGGGTAATAACTGGGTGAGTTCACGTGGTTAGACTCCACTGAGCTCTTTGCATGCTGTATTTCCATGAAGCCTTTTCCTCAAGCTCATGGTTTACCGGATAAGTCTCATGCCATGTGAGACAGAGATGTGCTTTAGAAGGAGAAAATTTTCAGTGACCTTTGAGAGGAAAGCAGGGAAGACAGGAGGGGCAAAGATAAGGGGTGTCTGAAAGGCAAATGGGGTGTGAAGATTTCTCAGTCTGGGATAATATGAGGGATAGAGAGGCAGAAATACTGATCACCCTGACAGCAAGAATGTCACAGTTAATAGTGTCCAGTAGGTAATGTCATTACAATGTCTGAACATGACCACAGAGGGGACTCTGAGAGCCAGGGGATGGTAGAGGGGATACCTGTTCTGCAACTGACAATGATTTAGGAGCCAAGACCTTTGAGGAGTAAGAGCAAGTGGCCAGAAAGGAAGGAGGTAATTCCAAGGGAGGTGTGAGCAACTTCATCAAGGAGGGGCGGAAGGCAGAGCATTCAGGTACCCAACATCCCAAACTTTTGTGTTCTGTGGATTCAGGAGGGATGAGCAAAGATGCTACCTGCTCTCCTTCCAGGCTCAGTCGCTGGAGATGCCACACAGGCTTCCTAGTGTGGAGACGGGAAATTGAGGTATGGTGGGGGCTGCATCCTGCAGGGGGCGTCTTAGTGCTCCAGGTGTGCAGTGTGGTGTCCCTTTTGGAAGGGACAGAACAGGTAGACATAGCTTCCTGAGTGACCCGGAGATGCTAAGGATCTCTGGAAGCATCAAGCCATCCAAATTTGAGTCTAAACCATCACTTGCTTGGAGATGGGGTGGGGTGGTAAACCTGGGTTTACCAGTATTGAGGCAAAGCCATTGAGCTTTGTCATCTAAAACTGGGAAATGCTTTCTTTTCTGGAACTGTCACAGGTGTTAAACACACACACACACACACACACACACTTTTTACTTGGTGTTTGTAACTAATTTTTGTTAGTATTAGTTTCCTTCCATTTGGTGACCAGGTTTCTTCATATGCTATAGAGTGTGCTACAATAGTGCACATTTTGGCAGTTAATGGGAATTAAATGAATTCCTATTTTCATCTCGTAAGTGGCATTCAACAGTCTTTAAAGTTAGCCCTCATTGTTCTAAATCAGACTCCTGTTTGTTAAAGAATACATGCCCCCCAGAACCACTCTGAACCCAGTATTTATCTTAGCATAGTCTCTCCAAACTGTGCTCACTAAATCAGCAGATATGGACTTAAAAAAAATCATGTGTGCCTGTATGGGCCTGCACATGCATGCAGGTAAATTTCTGAATCCTTTATGATAGTTGTGCTCAATGTAATTGAAATGAAATTGGAGTTGATTTAATTATTGGCATTTAGAAAACTAAATTTTTCCTGATACATGCGTGTTACGTGGGAATCTAAAAGAAGCCGAAACTCCAGTAAGTGATTAGCTCATTATGTAGACTAATTGCTTTTACAGTTATAAATAAATTCCAAACATCACAGCTCTAAAGCACACACCTGTGCACTAATTGCTTTTCTGAGAGCAGTTTCCATGGCTGCGGAGCAGACATCCTGCCACCCACAGATCGGATGGTGCAGGTGGATACTGGAACTTGGTGATCCTGCCAGCCATCAGCGCCGGTGCCAGCCGTCAGCACCGCGTGCCTCTGGACAGCTCCACCCCGGGAGGCTCTGCTAACTCAGAATTCCAGAAGAATAGTAATTGGGTTTGAAAGGGGTTTTCAAATGGTGAGAGCATTAGCTTCAGAGACTTCAAGACCATCTCTAGTGCCCCACAGCGGGTAAAGCTGCAATCTGGAGCTGGTGCCCTGGCTCATTTGAGCCCACATCCTTAGCTCTCCTTCCAAGGCAATTGGTGGAAACAATGCCTTCTTGGGAACACTTTCAAAAGAAACTAATGACCAGAACTCTGGATGCTTTAGTTAAATATGTGCATTTTAAAAAGCCTACTTCTGCCCAGAATTTGCATAATGGTTCTTTCCCATAGGCCAGAGTTACCTCTCACTCTGCTTAATAGACTCAATGCTGCCTTATTAACAAGCCTACACAGAAAGATGACCTCAGGAGGCTCCTTCCCCCAGCATGCCTCCTTCCCTGATTGCCCACCTGTGACCTCAGTGGCCCTGCCAGCTTCCTGATGGAGTGGAAGCCAGTCTTCTACCTGGTGTCTGAAGGGAGCCTCATTGCCCTATGATACTCAGGCTGGAAGAGGAGTCTGAGTGACATGAGAATGACCTTCCCTCATGAACCTCAGGTGCACCAGCCCTTCTGTCAGGATTTGGCAAAGTAGGACATCCAACCCCATTTGTGCTGCTGTAACAGAATGCCCGAGAGCTGGAAAGTTATAAAGAACAAGAAGTTATTTCTCACAGTCCCTCTGGCTTGGAAGAGATAGATCAAGGTGCCGGCAGGTTGTCTGGTGAGCACTGAATCTCAAAGAGGGAGGACTACCGTGCCCTCCTGGACAGAAAGTGGACTGAAAACTGCAGAAAGTCTCTTTTTATAGGGGTCTCATGCCACTCAACTCTTCACTCTACCCTCAACTCTTCACTTTGTTGTGCTTATAGACAGGAGCCTAGCATGACTGACCCCAAGAGGCTCTACCTGGCAGCTGACTGAAACAGATACAGATACCCACAGCCAAACATTGGATGGAGGTCAGGAACCCTTATAGAAGAGTTGGGGGAAGGATTGAAGGCCCTGAAGGGGATGGGAACCCCATGGGAAGACCAACAGTATTAACTAACCTGGACCCCTGGGAGCTCCTAGAGGCTGAGCTACATTGGCCTGACACATATGTAGCAGAGGGCTGCCTTGTCTGGCCTCAGTGGGAGAGGATGCACTTAATCCTGTAGAGATTCGATGAACCATGATGGGGGGGATACCTGAGGGGTGGGGACCCTCTCAGAGGCAAAGTGGAGGGGTGATGGGACTAGGGACTCTGGGAGGGGGGACTGGAAAGGGAAGCAGCATTTGGGATGTAAATAAATAAACTAATAATTAAAAAAACAAACAAAACCAAAAACCCAAACCCTCTTCACCCTGTCACGGCAGCCCCTGAATCTCGAAGGACCCACATGTTGGATCATTCCTATGTTTTTCCTTTTGTTTTGAAACATCTTTAAACTTACAAAATAACTTGCAAAAATATTGGTGCCCATCCTTTGCAGCTGCTACTCCAGCGTCCCTGTTGTCTCAGTAGTGTCCTCACCCGAGATCGAGTGCTGCCTGTCACACTCACTTCTTATCCTCTGTAGTGGTTTCCTGGAACCCTGGCAGGTTTGACAATGACACATCAGGTGATTTGCAGTTGCTTTATGCGTCCTTGTGATTGGACCCAGAGCATTCCACATGGTACTCTAGCGGCTCTAGTGGTTGTCACCTTCTCTTGGGTGTCATGTGAGCCTGGATTCTCCTATTGTCGGGGGTGTTGACTGCCATCACTGTTCCCCTGTGTTACATTTTATAAAAAAGAAAAAGAAGCCAGGGATATGTTTGGTAGAGGCTTGGTATGGTGTATGGGAGGGGAGGGGGTACCTCACCGGGCCCATGCTGAGGCATCCCTTCCTTCTGAGGTACCAGCCACATAGTATAGAATAGAGTTTATTTAGGGCACGGGGAGGGGAGTTGAGGGAGTAGAGATAGAGAAAGGCAGGCAGAGAGTAAGAGGGAGAGGGAGAGGGAGAGGGAGAGGGAGAGAGAAGGAAGAAGAAGAAGAAGAAGAAGAAGAAGAAGAAGAAGAAGAAGGAGGAGGAGGAGGAGGAGGAGGAGGAGGAGGAGGAAGAGGAGGAGGAGGAAGAGGAGAGGCCCGCCATGAGCATGTGGGGGGGGGGAAGGGGAATGAGGAGAGAGAGGACAGAAGGGGAAGAAGGTAAGAAAGCAAGAGAAGAGGAGCAAGAGAAGAGAATGAGGAGTGGACCAGCAACCCCTTTTATAATGAGTCAGGCTCTGTGAGTAACTGTGGGGTGTTGCCTGGACACTTTGCCAACGCACTGGATCCCTTGTGTCACAAGCAATCTGGCACTGGGTGGTGTAAAATGTATTCCATGGCCTTACTGGCCTGTGTGCATTAGGGGTGACAGGTGTTTGGCATGGCATCTTTAGACTGGGACTGGAAGTTGGTCCTTTCCTCTCTCCTCACAGATCCTTCTTTAACAGAGGTCCCCTCAACCTTCCCCATCTGTCCCGGTGAACTTTGACGGTCCTACCGACACAGTCTAGAATCATGTGAGGATGGAGTCTGAGTGAGGGATGACCCAGCTTAGATTGTCCTGTGATTGTATCTGGAGAGATTGTCTTGATTGATGAGTGATGTGGAGGGGCCCAGTCTACTGTGGGAAGGACTGTTCCCTGAGAATGCGGGCCTCGGCTATGTACACAAGCTAGCTGAGCATGAGTTTATAAGCAAAACAGCAAGCAGGATTCCTCCATGGTTTCTCCTTCAAGTTCCTGCCATGACTCCCTGTAATGATGAACTGTGACCTGGAAGTATAAGCTGAAACAATCACTTTCCTTGGCTAAGCTACCTTTGGCAAGTGACTTTTTTTTTTTTTAAACTACAGCAATAAAATAGGCTGGCAAGCTGGATTAGCGGTTAAGAGCACTTATTCTTGTAAAGGGCCCGGGTGTGGTTCCTAGTACTCATTTGCCAGTTCACAACTGCTCATAACTCTAATTCCAGGGTGCACATGATACCCAGACATATGAGCAATATGCTCATAAACATTGTCTTAGTTAGGGCTTCTATTGCTGTGAAGAGACACCATGAACACAGTAACTCTTAGAAAGAAAAACACTTAATTGGGCCTGGCTTACAAGTTCAGAGGTTTAGTCCATTTTCGTCGTGGTAGGAAGCATGGCCATGTGCAGGTAGCCATAGGGCTGGAGCAGAAGAGTTCTACATCTGGATTGGCAGGCAGCAGGGAGAGCAAGACACTGGGCCTAGCCCAACCCTAGTGACACACTTCCTCCAACAAGGCCACACCTACTCCAACAAGGCCACGCCTACTCCAACAAGGCCACACCTCCTAATCCCTGTCAAGTAGCTCCACTCCCTAATGACCAAGCTTTCAAATATATGAGCCTGCAGGGGGCCGTTTTCACTCAAACTACCATGCACACAACAATAAAATCATAAAAATTTAAGGGTGGTACCCTTGGGTGGGATCTCCTGAGTACTGGGACCTCGTAGCTATGGTTGCTTCCCAGGGAACATTTCCAAAGGAACAGGTAGTGGGGGTTGGGGTTGGGGTGGCCCAGTCTCAGGTACCACTTCTGCTGTACACTTGGTGGGTAAGGATGGCTCACAGGCCTGCCTTGTTCACAGAGAGGCAGTAGATCTCCCCAGACAGCATGAAGCACAGGACGGCGAGGAGGTGGTAAGAAAAGCTTTAGAAAATAGCCTCCTCTCTGTTCATTTTCTAAAACTGCGTTTTTCCCTTCTAAGAAATTTCTTTTAAAAAGGAAATTATACAGATCTTAATTCTTTAGCAGCATATGCTCCCTGCACATAGCGCTGGGTTTTATGAGGACGTTTTCTTTGACGTCTGTCACGCACTCTGACCACACTCCGGCTGCTTCTTGGCCATGGCTTCGAGTTTCCCAAGCTTCGCTTCCACTGAACCCTGTCGCTGTGTATCTCACACATGGAAATTTTCATCTCTGGATGTTCAATTTGGGGCACTTTTGGTTTTCATCTTCCAGGAACATATGGAATTAATGTCTTGAACATATGGGATGCAGCTACAATGGCTCTTAATGTCCCTTTCTGACAATTCTGCTTTCAGTATCATTCTGAGTTCGCTTGACTGTTTCTTCATCCCAAGTTGTATCTCCTCTCTCACTTGCATGCCTCGTAATTGCTGGCTGCATGCCATGCTGGGTGTATGTTGTCTCCTTTGATGCTAAATGTTTTGTATCCTAGAACACACTTCTGGGCTTTTTTTTTTTTCCTTCTTGGATGAAGTTAAGTTACTTGAACCAATTTGGTCCCTTCAGGTCTTACTGGCAAGACTTGTTAGGCAGCAGAGCAGCTCTATCCAGAGCTAATGATTCTTGACTGTTGAGGGAGAGTCTCCCCAGTGTAGACTGGGCAGGTCTGTGGCTGTGTGTTTGTAAGTGGAGACCAGTGAGTTCCTGTAACTGGACCTGTAACATACCACATCCTGGGTCAGAATCGGTAACTGCTTCCTTGGCCTTGCATGGCCCTCTCTTGACCTCAATGTGTCCATTGGTACTCAGCTGAGCAGTCCCAGCTCGCAGGAGCCCTCCCTGGAGGCTCCTCCTTGTGATATTGGGCTCTAGCTGTCTTTGTTTCCCCTCAGACCCTCCTCAGTCTTGTCACCCACCAACGGGAAGCAGAGATCCTTTGTCTTTTTGACATGCCTGCCTCTTTTCTGAGAAATCCTTCCCAGAGGACAGGGTGGGAGAGCTCAGTGGTTATGACGGGCAGTTTGGGGTGTGTGCATGCATGTGTGTGTGTGTGTGTGTGTGTGTGTGTGTATGTGTGTGTATACAGTACCAAGAAGATTCACTAACACAAACCCTAAATTATGTGTAACATCAGTTCATGCCTCAGTGACAGTGGCCACAGACACTAGCTGGATGTAGAGCTGATATGATTTCATACCCTACCTCAACTGGCCGTATGGCCTGCCCTGATAGCCACCTGTCTGTAGAAGCCTCAGTTTACCTGTGTGTAAAATGCTGACAGTGAGGGCAGCTGAAGACTCAACTGGGGGAAGAAGCTAGACCAGCTGGACCTCAAGGGGTTTCCTTCGCCAATGTTCCCACTCTCAGGGATGAATGAGGGCATCTTCAGTCCCAAGGTCCTGACCCCAGGACGCTTGACAATGGCCGCTCTGCGTGTCCCTTTAGCAACTTTGTTCCTCTGACAGTTCTGCCATCATTGCCGTGTTTTGCTTTCTGGGTCTGGCCCTGGCAGACAGCACAGTGGTCCAGACAACAGAAGGATCCTTGCACCCCTGGGGATGGCTGTAGCTTGTCTCAGGATGAACTCTCCTGGGACCCTTCTCACTGGCACTGACAGAGGCTCGCTTCCTGTCAGAGGCTCTTAGCCTCTTGCTTCCATTGCTCCCATGTCTCATTGCCCTTCAGTGTTAGCAGGCAGCTTCTGTTTCTTCTCTCTCTCTCTCTCTCTCTCTCTCTCTCTCTCTCTCTCTCTCTCTCTCTCTCTCTCTCTCTCCCTCTCATAATTTATTTAGTTTTTGTTTACATCCTGACTGTAGTTCCCCCCTCCCTCCTTTCTCCTAGTCTTCCTCCACTTGCAAATTCCTTCCCCATCATCTCCTTCTCTGGGGAGAAGGGGAGGCTCCCCTTGGGTACCATCCCACCCCGGGACACCTAATCCCGGCAGGACTAAACACACTCACTCCTGCTGAGGCCTATCCAGGCAATCCTAATAGGGGAAGGGGATCCAGTGACAGGCAACAGAGCCAGAGACAGTCTCCGCTCCAACTCTCAGAGGATCAACCAAGCTGCACATCTGCTACAAATATGTAGGGAGCTTAAAGGGGTCCAGCCTCTGCATGCTCTTTGGTTGATGATTTGGTCCCCGTGAGTTCCCAAGGGCCCAGGTTAGTTGACTCTGTAGGTCTTCCTGTGGTGAGTGAGTTGAAGGGGTCCGGGTAGCTTTGTTTTCAGCCCCAACTTGAGAACATAAAGGGGCCTGTGTCACAGGCAAGTGTCAGAATCAAGGGCAGGTCTGACTCTGGGACTTCCTGAACTGTCTGTTGTGGATACATGACTAGCAGGAAGCCCGTGAAAGAGTTGGTCCTGGAGCCTCGAGTGGATCTCTGCAGCCGCCAAAGGGGCAGGCAGGACTTGGAGGATCAGGCGTCCTTTAGAAATGTTAAAGCGCTGTAAATATTAGCCATTAGGAGCTGCTTCCATAATCTCCCATTTTCCATTGTATTGCAAATTCTTGTACACTTTCTTGCTCTCTGGGAAAGATGAAGGCCGCCTGTTTAATAACCATACTATTAGCAAGTTATCAAGTATTTGATTGCGTTCTCCAGAAAGCACCTCAGTGGCTGAGGGACCGTTTCGCATCTGCCTTTTCTGCTCAGACTCAGCAATTCCAGCCCCGCGGCCCGAGTTCCTCGGTGTAAAATTGTCTGTGTATGGTGGTTGAGGGAAATTATTTTTTACAGGGAGGAAAAGAGCATCCAGTTTACAGATGTCTTGAGCAACACACAGCGCAGGAACGACTCTAACCGGCCCCGAGCACGGATGGATTTAGCAGCAGTCAACAGAATGCCTCAGCGCGTGTCAGATGGAGGCAGCGTCTCCAAGAAAGTTCTTGGTGGGATCGCTGGCCTACTTGCTGTTGCGTGGAGTTTGGGTTGATATGCCCCTCTCCCCTCATGCTCCTGAAGTGTTTCCCAGGCCTTCCCAGAACAACCAGACCACCGCATCCCTCTCCTCTCTCCTTCTCTCCTCTTCTGCAAATTCTAGACTCCTGATGCCCTGGGTGTGGCCTCCATTTTGAAATGCTTAACTGGTACCTGTGGGTCAAATAATTTCCCCTAACTTAATGCCCATTATGGATGAGGAAACGTGAAGACTGAGCAAAGCGACATCATGATCAATGCGGGGAAGCCCATGAGACGGTAAAGGCCCTTGCGGCGTAGCCTGAAGACCTTCATTCCATCCTGGGACTCGCATGGTGGAAGGAGAGAACTAAAATCTGCAAGTTCTTTTCTGAACACCACGCGCACACACACAATTTCACACCCACACACACAGAGTTAGTCACACACAGTTGCATGCAGAGTTTTACACACATACATAGTTATACCCCCACCACACACAAACACACAAACATACCACACCTCTTTCAGGGATCCCTCAGCCATTGTGTCCCCAAAAGGATGTCAAGTCCGTGAGAGTATGCATGTGGGTCACACACATACAGAATAAATATATAAGTGTGACAATAAATAAATGTAAATAGATTAACATATGGAATGAGCAAGTTGACAGAAAGACTGAGAATTCCTCACCACCTGGGCTTCATACAGCAAACAGAGTAAGAAAGCCCAAGATATGTAAATGTGACATTGGGGGATGCTAAATAGATGACCTCTAAAAGGGCCACAGGGCCCCTGGCTTGAGTGTGGGTGGATTTAGCAGCTGCAGTCCACAGAACACAGAACACCAGAATGCACCTTGGAAGCCCTGCTTCTCCTCAGCTTACTTGCCCTTCCCCATCTTCACGATGCTCCTTTAATGAATTATCTCTACTTCTACTCCTAACCATGTGGCCCTAGTATAGTTCTTCGTCTTGAGAGATAGCAACATGAAGATAAACGCCATGTGCCAGAGACACTGTCAGTCACCTCTGGCCTCTCAACTACACCTATGGTCATCAGAAACCTTACGGTGTGATCTTTGCCCTGGAGTCAGCTGAGAAGAAGCCATCTCGGCTTTAAGTCCAGTGGTTAGTATCGATGTAGGGAGAGATGAGGACACAGAATCTGGAGAAATAGCCATGAGAAGATAGAAGGCTGACATACTGAGCAGGCCTGGAACTCCAGGCTGCTGGAGAGAAATCTGGACAAATTCCTTCCCCACTGACTTTTGACTATCTCTGGCCCAGGAAGTCCTGGAAGAAGGGAGGTTGGGGATCCAATCATTTGGGCTTTGGTCCTTTGTTATGTGACCCTCGGGAGACCAGTGCACCCAGTGACTTCCAAGGACCTTCTGGTCAGAGCTCTAACCCTTCTCTGGGCCCTTTCCTGCCATGGTCACCCAGGCTGTTTGTGTTAGGCCTCAAGACACCACATTCACAGTGAATTATCACCCGGCTTGACACAAGGGATCCCTCAGCCATGGTGATTCAGAAAGGATGCCAAATCTACTTGAGGATGTTTCTAGTTTACAACTGGAACTAAACAAAGGGACTGAGCCTAAGTGAGTCCATATATGATATTTTAAAGGATTCTTGGAGTTAGTCCCCTGGACACAGGGGACAATCTGACTCTCAGAGTTCTGCTGAGAACCGTTCAAAGACCTTATTGGCCTAGGGACAATGTCTTCCCTTCCTATCACGCCTTCCAGGCTCCAGGGAGCAGACTCTACCTTGTTCTCTGAAATCACCCCCAGGCCCCCATAACATTCCCAGGAGACTGCATCTACCTGTCATAGATCCTATATCTGTCTGTGACCCTGGGACTCTTCTTGCTGGGAGCACACTATTATGAGTTTGAAGAATGACACCCCTGACTCTGTGCAACTTAGGCCAGAGAGACATAGTGTGAGTCTTAGAACATGCGAAACATGGCCGGTGACAGTTGGCTCTAGGAATTAGCTAGCCTGGGGAACCATATCTCCCCAGCCAGCAAGGCTCTTCTTGTATCAAGCCATCATGAAGGATGGATAGTCAGAGGCCCAGTGAGTGAGCAGTACAAATCCCCTGGTCCCATATGCAATATGGTCATCTGGTGTGGTGTGAGAGACGCATCCCTCACTGAAGAAGAGCTGTGCTGATTTAAGGTTTAGCTTAGTGTATGGTCACAGTGATGCTTAGGCACTGGGGCTGTTGCCATGAAACCCAGCCAAGGAGAGTCAGGGCAAGGTCAACCTTGTGTAGCCTGGTGGGTCTTGGTTGGAGAGGTCCTTAGATGAGCCAGGAACTAGTATCCAGGCAGACACAGTGTCTGAGCTAATGAGAAGGTTCCATGCAAGCTCATTGGTGCAAATTATTGGTTCATACAAGTGTCACTGTGCTCAGCACCTCTATATAGGGGTCATGTTCAAGCAAGTCAGACTAAGTTGCTGCCTTCATGACCCAGCTGTCCACTGAGAGAGACAAGCATACAGGTGTATCTTGACTACAAAGACAGATACCACACTGAATGGACAGGTGCCCCCCAAAGCAGGGTCTTTAGGCTCTGGGTGAGCCTACCTGAGCTTATAAGCTATGAGGTCAACTCACTTTAAGCTGCCTCCCATCCTCCCTTTCCCCCAAGCCTGTGGCTTAAGCATTTTCCTGGCTCAGCCTTGAACTCCCCACTCCGTGCTCCTGCAGGCTACATTCTGCCTGTTGTCTCTAGAGGAGCATGGAGGAACTATTTTCCCTTACATGGCACAGGTCCCCTTGCGTCCTCTCAGAGTACTCTTATGGATCTTTAATCTTACAAGGGTTGAGGCTGCATTTTTTTTTTTCAGAGAGAGGGTGACATAGGGTGGAAACACACTACAGAGTCCACTGGTCCACTGTGGGTGGGCAAATACAGCCAGAGAAGACTCTGTCCCCAGGGAAACAATCTTCCCTGGGTGGGGCTTCCCTGGGTGGGGCTTCTCTCCAGCACTCTGGGCTGAGTCTTTCTTCAGTGGGCCAGGACATCATGATGATTTCATTTTCCCAGGATCATGTAGACGTCTCTCCCCAAAAATGACTTCAATATGTCTACATCAAGATGTGCATAGGGCTCAGGCAGAAGCCTAGGGCCTGTTTTCTGGAAGGGATCCTGAGCCTGGGAACTGACACAGCTTCGTCCTGTGGTTTATTCTTCCTGCCTCACTTATGAAATCAATGTATCTCCTTATGATAATATGTAATCAAAATTCAATGAATAAAGTAGTGAACTCTCCCAATAAAAAGCAATGTCTGCATCAGCAGAACCCACAAGCCGACACCGGCGATGGCTCTGTGCTCCCCAGGGACTGTTAAATAGTACCCGGCTCTGCTGCCAAATGCTAGCAGAGCCGTGAGCTGGTGTTTCCGCCGGGCCCAGACTAGTCCATCCTGATGGCTCGCTGGCTGGTTTCATTTTGATGGCTTCAGCTTTTGCTGGGTAACCCCATAAAGAAGTCTCTTAAAATGCATCTTTGAAATTCTGGCGCTGTCGTCTCCAATAAAAGCCGTAGAAGGGAAATTTCAATAAGATAACTCAAGAACATTTAATTTTCTGCTCCTCTGGATTTGCTATCTTATTACAGCCATTCAGTTAGCTAATAAATGTCCAATCCTGTCCAATCTTCATAGCGAGGAGAGAGGCTGGGATTTAAATAATTGGATGGAATGTCTAGGGGGCAGCTTTTAGCTGAGGCTGCCAACAGAATTGGTGGGTGCACTGTCCTAGTTGATTCTAGAAGCTGCCTCATTTTGTCCAGGTCTGTCAGTGTCCTTCTTGCCCCTGGTCACTTCTTCTACTCTTACTATAAGCCCCAGAGGCCTGTACAGAAGGGTTGGGGACAGGAGTGGCGGCAATTAGAGTCCTGATTTCATTTTGAGAAGACGGGACATGTCCTGGCTATGGGCTGAGTGGCTTCTGATGGCCAGCTTTTCCAGAAAGAACTCACAGCTCACAGTGACACACACACACACACACACACACACACACACACACACACACACACACCCCTCATGTCTCACTAGGTCCCATGGCTATGGAGTCTGGCTGAGCTGTGGCTGCCCATCTGATAAGGACACTCTACCCTCAAAAAGAGCAGATTGGTTAGATCTAATGGTGGAAACATGTCTACTTTTCCTGGGAGCCTGAGACACCAGCTAGCTGTGTGTCAGCTGACCTTTGGAGCTAGGGTGGGATGTGGATTTGAACATGTCTCTGCACTAAGAATGGCCTGGCTCAGAAGCCTCTCTGAAGGGCCTCTCTTGGGGTTACCCAGACCTGGGCTGTCAGCCTTGGCCAATCAGAGGTCTCCTGAAGTCTCTCTGCCCCGTCCCCCTGCTGTGAAAACCCATCACAAGGTCATGCTAGCCTCTTGACAAGACTCCAGAACAGGTTAGGTGTGCTAAGAGTTCACTGGTGTTGGCATGGAGAGAGCTTGTTCCAGAGACCAGTTGTGTCTGGACTTAGGTGTGCCCAGGGCAAGACAGCACTGGGAAGTGGCTGGATAATGAGTCTGGAAATAGCCAGAGAGTTTGGAACACATAGACCCTGGGGCTAGGTGAGGGGAAGACAGGGGAGCTGTTAACAAGCAACTGCGAACAAGAGTGCGTGCCCGTGTGTACTTGTGTAGGGCATTTGGACCAAGCCGCAAGAGGAACCGGTATGGAACTGGCGAAGTTCAAACCTTGGAAATCTCAAAACTTGAGACAAGCAGGAGTGAAACTAGCTTCCTCCCTGTTTCTGTGCCCACCTCAGTCACGCCCCTAGCACCTGGAATGCCTTTCCATGCTAATGAGGCAGCCCGGAACCTTAACCTTCAGCCAATGACCTTTTCCCTCCTTGGATATTCCCATGCCCCTCCCCCAAACTATACAACCCTCGGTTCACCCGAATAAAGTGTATGCTTTCAAACCCACCCCGATAAAGAAATATGAACAAGCTAAGACGACTGCTTCGTTAAAGATCATAGGAGAAGACCTTCACCTAAAAGGACGGTAACACTAAGATTCTCAGAGAAGGCCTTCTCTCTCCCACCCGACCTCCTGTGCATTAGCTTCCAATCAAGGATCCTGCCTTTCCTAGATTCCTCTTCACCCTCTCCCAGCCTGGTGGGCAGTGGCATCTCACAACCAGACTGCAGACCCCACCCATTCCAGACTTTGTCCCTTTTTCTCTGAGCCAGTGTCAGGACATCCCATGGAACCCATATCCACACATTTGAAAGTGTCTCCAGGACTCATTACCATGACACAATGACTCCCAGCTTTGGTTTTCTCAGGAGTGCCACTGGAAGGGAGGGCTCTAGCCTCCAGGCTAAGGGCGTTCCTTAGACTTGCAAAACCTTATACCCCAAAGATCCTAACACCAGAACCCGTGACCCTGACCTTAAACAGTGCAGGGAAGTGTTAAGACCTGACCTGATGATTCAAAGGGTCTGGGAGGTGGAGGTGCCCTGGAGACGGGTTGAGTCAACATTACCACAGGACTTCTGAGGAGAGGGAGCAGAGGGATGCCAGGCTTCATAGTGCAGCAGAAGCTGTGGTGGTGTGAGTAGGGATGGCCCCACATAGACTCATGTGTTTGAGTTTTTGGCCCATGGAAAGTGACACTTTTAGGAGGTATGGCCTTGTTGGGGCAGGTATGGCCTCGTTGGAGGAAGTGTGTCACTGTGGGTGTGGGCTTTGAAGTCTTTTATGTTCAAGATCTGCCCAGTGTAGAACACAGTCTCCTACCACCTTCGGATCAAGATGTAGCACACTCAGCTCCTCCAGCACTGTGTCTGCCTGTGTGCTGCCATGCTTCCTGCCATGATGATAATGGACTGAACCTCTGAAACTGTAAGCCAGCCCCAGTTAAATGTTTTCCTTTGTAAGAGTCGCCATGGTCATGGTGTCTCCAAGAGAAGCCTGTATATAGGCTTAGACCATGGGCTTGAAAGTGGAGGAGGGGCTGTGAACCTGAGAAAGCCAGGATCCAGGTCATAGTCTTGAAAGGGAAGTGGACCCCAGAGGGAGCCAGCCCTGTCTACATGTCTTCTGTACCATGGGGATACCGACTTTGGTCTTGAGATTTTTCAGGCACGGAAGGGAACAATGTGTATCTTTAAAGCATTTAGGGTGGGCCTTTGTGATGATGGAACTTATGATGATGAGGATTCAAATTCTCTGGTCTTTTTGAGGAGAGATATGGGGAACCAGCTGGGTAGGGTGGAGTTGTCCTTGTCACTTGGAAATCCAAGTCTTACGTGTTCCTTCAGGAGCTCAGTCAGAGTGGAGGCAGGTGACTCCGAGGAGGAATGTGTGCCCAGGGTGTGGGCCTGCAGGTTCCCCACAGCTGGGAGGTCTGTTCAGGGTGGGAGCAGGATGATCACTCCTGGGTGCTCAGGTAGGAAATGGGGAAGGGGGATTGGAGGTGACAGAGAAGCACTGGAAGCCAGTTCTGAAGCAGAGTCACAGTTTCAGAGTGTGGGGCCCCTGGGGTTCTGTGTTCCTAGTACTGGCTGTAGGCTCAGTGCCACTGACCAATGTGTGTGTGTGTGTGTGTGTGTGTGTGTGTGTATGTGTGTGTGTGTGTGTGTGTGTGTGTGTGTGTGTGTGTGAGAGAGAGAGAGGGGGGGGGAGAAAGAGAGAGA
>NC_034606.1:51688828-51709519 GCF_900095145.1 Mus pahari
GAGAGAGAGAGAGAGAGAGAGAGAGAGAGAGAGAGAGAGAGAGAGAGAGAAAGAGAAAGAGAGAGAGAGAGAGATCTGTTTTGAATGTGACTGGCCCATTTGCATTTCTCATAGAATTGAGAACTTTTTGATCATTTGAAACCCCCACTTTACAAATGGGAAAACTGAGGCTCCGAGTGGTTGGCTGTTGAGGCTCATGTCTCTAGGGCTAGAGCTCACTTCTGTGTAAGCTTGTCCAGTCTTCATGGTGAACTCATGCCATTTCTAAGAAAGAGATGTGTCCCAGGAGGCCCATGCGGGGGATCAGATGCAAAACTGAATGCTATATGTTTTTGTTCTTGGTCAGGCTTTTCAATAACCAAGTACATAATCAGCTGACGCATTAAACCAAAATCAATGCATTTCTGCTCTGCGAAGATGCTTAATGCCCTGCCACAGCCCCTGCTATCTGTTTGGGCCAGGAGAGAGATGGCTTTATTTCCCTCATAACTCTTGGTAGCACAATTCCATTGTTTACTTTGTGACACAACGGGCTGTCATTAATCACCCAGGGAGACAGAGAGATGGGAGCCCAGCCACTGGCTGCCTCACTGGCTTGCTTGAGAGTTGAAGCTTGGGTTTGATGGGTGATGCTCCTGGGCTGAGGGATCTCTTCCTTTGTGTGGAGTCTGAGGACCAGGGAAGGGGAGGAATTTCCGTGCCTGCTGCCCCTTCACCCTTGACTCTGCAGGTCCCTATCCTCGGCCCCAGAGCAGAATCCCTCGAAGTTCTAATGGGTAGCTTCAAGCTTTCCTCCCGAAGTTTCAGGCTTTGCGGGGCTTGTCCTGGGGAAGCCGATACCATTAATTTGCAATCGTCTCAAGTGTGGTGGAGACATTACTGCTAATTGGCAATAAGAAATGCTAAATGGAGCAAAGTTTCATATTAATGAGCCGTTTATCAATACTAATCGGACTGGTGGCCTCCTTCGATCACTTGATTGACGCTGGC
Source organism: Mus pahari (assembly GCF_900095145.1). Classification (NCBI taxonomy): domain Eukaryota; kingdom Metazoa; phylum Chordata; class Mammalia; order Rodentia; family Muridae; genus Mus; species Mus pahari. The sequence continues at coordinate 51,689,819 of NC_034606.1, forward strand.
TGATTTATGCTCACTCCCTGCCTTGCCAGCTGATCCAGCTGCTTGCTCTTCTTCCCAGCTGCCCTTGGATGGCCTCAACATCCCTTCCTTCTCCCCTGTTTATCTTTTGAAATCTCTGGCTACACTGTTGCCATGCACAGAATGAGTTGGCCCCTTCATCTCCATTCATGCTGCCTAATGAAAACACTTATGTAACAGAGGTTAGGGGCAGTCCCTCAAGGTCAAAAACACCACTAAGATGGGCAACCAGGCCTCTCCTGGCACGTCCTGTCTGTAAAGCTGAAGCCCTTAGGGAACCAGATGGAGGTGTGCAACCTTGCACTTGGTTTTGGTTAGATTCCTCCTGGCCAGGCTCCAGCTGGGGACATCCTCAGCCATCACGGTGACCCTGGGTATGTCAGGTGGCGTACCATGGCCATCATAGCTTATCACAGTAGCTGAAGTTTATTTGCTCTCAAGCCTCTGAGGCTACAGGCTCTCCATCATGGTGTCTCAGGGTCTTTGTTCTCTCTGCAAAGTGCTAGGAGCATCCTCCTCGTGGCTCCCCAGTCAGGAGAGTCTGTAGACTCAAGACATGTCTCTGCTGGTCTTCACCTGGCTTCCCTGCAGTATCTGGGCACCTCTTATCTGCCTCTGTTAAGGATGCTTGGTATTGGATTTAAGACCTCTTAGAAGGTCCAGGGACCTCATGTCAAAGTCTCTAACTCAATAACAGCTGCAAATGTTCCCTTTCCAAATAATACCATGTCTACTAGGGCATGGGTATAGCTTCTGAGTGGTTACTATCTAACCCATTGCAAGAGGGAAAACAGTGAATGATTTATGTCCCCAGTTACAGGAGAGGTAGGTCAGGTCTCAAGAGAAACACCTTGCTGCTACTTCATCTATGGAACTTTCTGGAAGGCTCATACCCCAGTCAAGTACTAGTTCATCCATTCATTCAACATTGGTATCTATGATCAACTTTAAAAGATGTGTGTGAACAGTGCTGCTGGGCAGGGTCTTTAAGGGTGTGTGTGGGGGGGGAGGAAGGACACAGGAGTTATGCTCGATCATACATCTCCGATGGCCAGTGCTGGGGATGCAGTGCACAGCTAGTTCATACTGGCTCCTCTATATTGAAGAAGCGCTCTCTCTCCCCTCCCAGTTTTAACAGAGGAAGGACAGATGCCAGGGATGGCTCAGAAAGTGTTTAGCTGCTTGGCAATGTGTTTGGGTCTTAGCGACGCTGCCAGACGGGGATTTAGAAGCAGAAGGGGCTGCACACCCGGCCCAGCCACTTGTCGCCTGTGCATTGAACTGCGATGATTTTGTAATTTGGATGTAATTCCCACATCCATCAAATGAGACTCTGGCCCTCCTCCCTCTTGCCCCAGCTGGCTGTGAGGCAGGAAATTCACAGAGAAGCAGTAGGCCATGCCCCAAGCTGGGAGCCTGGTGTGCGTGCAACGGATGTTCGGTAGATGTTAGCTGTCTTTTCCTTGTGCAGAAGAAGGCAGCTGAGGAAGGGTGCTGCTCTGTGGGTGCTGTATGACCCAGAATGGAACCAAGGATGCTGCTGTACAGGTGCTACATGATCTGGAAATGATCCATCCGCTGAGCACAAAGGCTCGGTGGATTTAAGACAGACATAGATTTCTGGACAAGGCTTCCGTGGTATATTGGCTGGGTTTTCTGTGTCCACTTGACACAAGTTAGAGTCACTAGAGAGGAAGGACCCTCAGTTGAGGAAATGCCTCCATGAAATCCAGCCATAGGGCATTTTTAATGATTACTAGCTAGTGATCATTGAGGGAGGACCCAGCCCATTGCGGGTGGTGCTATCCCTGGGCTGGTAGTTCTGGGTTCTATAAGAAGACAAGCCAGGGCCAGCAAGCCAGTATGCAGTACTCCTCTGTGGCCTCTGAATCAGCTCCTGCCTCCAGGTTCCAGCCCTGCTAGAGCTCCCTGACTTCCTCCAATGATGACCTATAATCTGGAAGTATAAGATGAATTAACCCTTTCCTCCCAACTTGCTTTTTGGTCATGGTGGTTTTGTCCAGGCAAAACCCTAACTAAGACCCACCACGAGGGTCCTTGTTTCTCTGTGAATCTGGGCTGTCCTTGGTTGCTCTGCCCAGTGGCATTGGGTGGGTAAGATGGCACCTGTTCTAGACCTAATCTGTAAGTGACTGGCAGTTAAAATTGGTTTCCTGGAAAGTTAGACTAGCCAGAGGCCAGCATGCTGAGAAGAACCCTCTTTAGCCCCTGGACACAGGGGATCCAGTCAAGCAGAGGTAGAAGTTATGGCTCCTTAAACTTAAGGCATCAGGGCCATTGTGAACTTTGCTCCCCTTTTTCATTCTATCCCAGCTGAAGCACAAGCCTGACAGGGCAGAGATGAGCTCTGACTGTTGGGCCCCTCTACAATATCTGTCCCCACAGAGTCAGGGGAGAAAAAAAATGACGTTGGTATTGCTGCTTGAAGAAGCTGTGTCATCCAGCAGTCTGTGTACAGAACCAGGAGTTGCTCATAACTCAGGGGCAAGTAAATAAATAAATAAATTAGTATACAAATATATGCATCTCCCTTTCTGTTCTGGTCAGAGCTTCCAGCTCTGGCTTATTATCGGTAACCATGACTTACACTGTGAACTGCATTGTGGCTAGCAATGGGTAGCTATAGCAGAATAAATGACTTGAGCTGACATATAAGGGCACCTCCCATGCCAGGTTGCAGGGGCCGAAGGCTTAAGCAACCAGGAGCACAGAGGGTGTCCCACAGCCTTCTGCCTGAGGTTACACTCTGCCTCCTCCTACAGAGAGAGCAGGGGTTGCAATATCCAACTGCTCTCACTCCCACCCTTCAGCTCTGCATCACGATGTGACATTTTCCCCTGATGGGCAATTTCTATGAAAGATTCATCCTGGGCTTTTTTCCTCATTGATGTCTCCATTCAGATCTGCTTTTTTTGGGTGCTGCCTGAGTCGGGCTAAGGTTCTACATGCAGGGATAGTATGTGTGTGCCATGGTGTGTGTGTGTGTGTGTGTGTGTGTGTGTGTGTGTGTGTGGTGTGTGTGTGTGTGTGTCTGTTTGTGTGTGTGTGTGTTGCACAAATGTGTTCTATGTGCATGCCTAGGGTATGTGCAAATAGGCACCATGGTGTGTTTATGCATTTGGAGAGATTGTGAGTACCTGCATATGTACCGTGGGATCGGGAGAGTAAAGCGAGACTTTAGTCTCACCAGGCTAAGATGTAGGAGAGACAGGAAGAGCAGAGGGGGCTTGGGGTTAGACAGCAATGAAGAGCCTAGCCTGGCCCTCATCTTTTCCTCAAGGGGTCAGTGAGTTTGTGCACAGGCAGCTCCTGCTTAGGCTCCACAGGTTCCCCTGGTAAATGAGATGCCAGCTGTGCCCACTGGATCCTCGAATTGCTGTCATCTCCTGCTGTCACATACTGTTTGGAGTTTCTTATCTGGAACTTACAAATTCACCATCTCAACAGAGCATGTTTTATGTGTGCGGGCTGTAATTAACATCACTCTTCCATCACTGGAAGGCCTAGTAAAGAAATACCCCGCTCCCCGCCCTGCAGCCTAGCAGAAGCAGATCTGACTGTACAGACTCTTTCTCATCAATCACACACCTGGCCAGGGTTTCCACAGTTAGCAGAGATAGGATGAATGGAGTGTGCTTCTTTCTCTCATCACCGTACCGAACGATGACCAATTCAGGGTACTCCCCTGCTGCTGTGTTGGAAAGCAGTAGTGTTGAGAGGAGAGAGCGGGTAGCAGGTGTGGAAAGTGTGGGTGCCCACCTGAAACGGTTTCAATCAGGGCACCTCGGAAGGAGGGACATCCCGTGAAAATTCAAATCAATAGTGGTAAGAGGCTAAAGATAATGCAGGGAAGTAACCAGGGGGAAGAGATGGGACAGGGGGGAGACATTTGTGCTGAGGCAGCCTTGAGGATGCGGAAGAGAGCCCTGCCTTCCATCTCCACCCCAGGCTGCTAGCCAGAGCCAAGCACACTGCCTTGCCTTCCCGCCTCATCCTCTCTGGATCTTTTCATTGTCTCAAGCTTGGGCGGAGATGAGAGTACCTGTCCATTTACAGTTGGCATGAGGAGGCGGCAGGTGCTTGTGTGTTTGTGTTGAGCATCACGGAATGGAATATATTTCAATCTGGCTTCAACGGGCTCATTTCACCTGTGGAGAAGTAACTTGTCAAATTCCACTGGGCCAGCCTCCCTAGATTGCTCTCTTACAGTCACCCCCACTTTCCCCTAAACCTCTGGATCTCATGGATAAGAAGGCCACCTTGGGAATGGTGGGGCTCAGGAAAGCTGGATACAAGGCCCAGCATCTCTCTGTACCACATCCTAGATACCTGACAGTTCTCTCTCTTCTCACTGCCAGGTGGAGGAGGCCACTCCTAGACGTCCCTGCCCCACTCTCTGCAACCTGACAACATCAGCTACTTGGCAAGGTAGCCTCGGTAGATGTACAAGGACAGTGCCTACATTATCAAGTGCAGCCCAATGGAGCTGCAAAGTCTCCCTTACAGGTGGGACAGTTGCCTGAAAGAAAGAAGCAGAGGTCAGAGTCATGTGATCTCTACCTTGCCGACGAATGAGGCCAATAACTCAGTCACTGTTCTCTCTCTGAGATTGGCGGGTGCTGGGCACATTCACAGAAGGCCTTGGTATGTCCATGTTGAGTGAATGCCCACTGTTGTCTGAAAGTGTCCATGTATTAGTGAGGGTTTGTTAGAGGAACAAAATCAACAGGATCAATGCATGCTACATAATGGGACAGGGGTCTGGAGGGATGGCTTGACAGATAGGATCACATAGTTTCTTTTCAGAGGGCCTACATTCGGTTCCCAGCACCTACATCAGGTGTCTCGCAAACACCTGTAACTCCGGCTGATCTGTCGCCCTCTTCTGGCCCCTGCAGGTATCTGCACTCATGTGCACATACCAGCTACCCCTATATACAAGTCATTACAAAGAAAAGTAAATCTTAAAAGGGAGATTGACAAGACTGGCCTACACAGAAAGGAATAGATAGTCCAGTAAGGACCACGTGAACCCTGGAGAGGCTGAGAATCAAGTAGCTCCCAGTCTTTGAGGTGGCTTTTGATTTTGGACTTCCTACCCTCAGATTCAGTGGTTAGCTCTTGGATTTTCATGGGCCTCCTGGTCTCCTGTTCCATTACAGCATCAAAAAATGGTCCAGGACAGTGACCTAGACAGGAGCTCTGCCCTGTAGATGACAAATCCCAGAGGATAGCAGTCTAGTGTTTAGGTGTGTGAGCCTTCTATTCTGACCTGTTGGAACTGCCCAGGACTCATGTTGCCAGAGGTTTGGACCTGCCAGGACCTTCAAGGCACTGTTGGCAATAGAAGTAGTGAAGCACAGCATGGCTATGGTCCTAGCAGAGCCTCCAGGACGGAGGGACAGTTAGACTGCCCTTAGGTTCCCTTTATGGTCCTTCTGCCCTCACATTAGACACTGTTCCTTTCTGCCCCTGGCCATGAGGCTGGTTGACTGCTGGGCCACAGGAGGATCTTATACAAGGACCTGTCAGGACAAGCCAGTAAGAGGGGTAGGGTCAAGAGTGTGACTCACTCTTCCCCTTAGATCAGTCTGGGTCCCTCCTAGCCACGAGTGGCAGCCATAGTAAGCCGCTGGAGTCGATGGAGGGAGTAAATCTGAGCTTGAGCAGAGAGAGCCCAGAAAGGAGAACTTAGCATCAGCATGTATGGAGGAGGTGATGCTCTTAAGACAAATGGCCTGCAGGAGTGGAAGAAAGCAGAGATACTCCAGACGCGGAGAGCTGCAGGCGTAAACACTGAGGGATGTGGGGAGACCTGGCCTATGGCCATTGTATGCTGTGCACTTCTCAGCCTCACGGGCTTGCTGGTGGGGAAGTGTTATCCAAGCCATTGCAGGGCAAACTAACTCACTGCTGGGGCTTACATAAATACCGGTGCTGGAGGTGCGCAGCAAATGCTTGATCCTTGCCCCAGAGGCTTGCCAGACAGCCAAGGTAGCCCAGCCCTGTTTGCTCATTAAAGGACAGGACAAGTCAGTTCCCAGGTCCCATTCCAAATGCCTCATTTCCTGGGGGCTTCAGGCTGAACTGTGCAGAGGCAAAGCTCAGAGAAAAGTACTGGGTTGGTGAGTCTGAACCCAGACCTAGGGCTCTATGGAACAACCCTAAAACCTTCCCTGGGAAAGCTCTGTCATTTCTTACCCTCAGAAAGTCTACATTCCAGCCACTGACCAAATGAAAAACTTGGGCAATTCACACTCAATTCTCAGCTACCCTCCTTGGTGCCCTGCCCCCAGCTTCCCCTGTTAGGGTTTGGTTGGTGTAGCTTTGATATCCATCCATCCATCATCATAGTGATCTTGGGGAACCCTTGCACATACTTGCCTTCCAGGGACCCTTGAACTATAGGGACTGTTGGGGGGGCTGTGATAGGGTACCTCTGGCCTCTTCAAGGGATGCCAGCCTTTCTGGGGTTAACCCCGTGTTTTCCACATGAGCAGGTGACACAGGTACTCTCCGTCTCCCCCATGATCCATTCCCTGCTGGGATTTCTCCAAGCCAGTCCCTGGAACATCCAACTCAGCTCTGCCCATGGAAGGTCCTGGCAGGAGGGAGCAAGAACAAATGGAGGTGGGGTCCTCCCGTATGGGCTGGGCTTGTGGTTCTCGCCTGCAATAACTCTCCGTTTCTCCCTACAGTTGCAGCAGTTCTTGATTCTGTGCTGGCCCTACCCATCTAGAGACACGGGGTTGCCTACTTCGGCTGGGAGCTGTTGAGTTTCTTTGGGTCTTCATGGTTCTTATAGATAATTCTCTTCCCCACTCTCTTAAGTTATTCCCCAGTGCACTTCCAACTGGGAACCTACTGGCATAATCCTCCCTATCTGGACCCCACTTTGCTTAACCCTTCTCAGTGTTCCGGGACCTCAGCCTCCTTCTGGCCCATTCGTTATTGGGTCCACTGGCCAAGGAACTTGCCATTCCCCATCCATCAGTGGGTCCACTGGCCACAGAGCCTGCCATTCCTGTATTCATCCTTTGGCTCAACTGTCTTTTGTCTCCAGTAACAGTGTTCACTATATTTGTCCTAACTGGCATCTCTGGGACAAAGTCATTTCCCAACTTGCTCCTAGAATCACATGCCTGCTAGTGTTTTAATTCATTAGATGCTAGAAAATTATCACTGTTCTTGCTGGCTCCAGGTCTCCCTGGCTCATCTTCCTTTGGAAGCATCTACATATAGCTGCATGAGAGATTCTGAGAAGGGCTCCTGGGAAGTCCCTGTGGACTCTGTTTGGGTCTTCTGTTCCCTAAATGTCCCTCTATTCTAGAGCTTTCCACATTCTCATCTCACTGAGAATAGCTAACCTAACAGATGGATGCTAACCTGGGGCCACCCATCCAGAGTCTGTTCTCAACCTTTCTCTGCAGGGAAGCTCCTCCCTCCTGGACCAGCTGTTCAGTAGTTTCCTCTTCACTGGAGTTGAAGCAGCTTCTCTTGTCATTCAGGTACCTTCCCCAGGCCACCAGAGTGGGGTGAACCTGCCTCTTAGATCGAGTTGGTCTTATATGGACAGGCAGTTCCCAGGCTCCCTCCATCTTTTCTTCCATCATAAACAGAGCTGGGAGACATTCAGCCATCACTGGGGTGCAGGTCAGCTCAGCTGGTTCCATCAGTGAGACCCACATGCTCTGAAAACTCATACATCCCAGGAGAGCAACACCCAGCGTCCCAGACTCTGAGTCACACCGCAACTCTCAATTCTTTCTACCCTTTAGTGGGGTCTTCTACCCTTCCTTCCTATTGGCCCTCAAGTCCAACCCTGTCCCACAGCCAGGGCCCTATGAACTACTGTTAAGATTTGGCACATTTCATTGCTGTAGGGGTGGCGCAACAGCCTTGACTACTGGAGTGCTACTCACTGAAGAATGTTTAGCAAGGTGCTCTCACACACACACCACCATGTCTTAGTTCAGCCTCTGTGATCAGGATGTCTGAGATTGCTGTAGCCCCTCATTACCCTCCATAGTCTGGTCTATGGTAGGGTCCTACTGGCCAAGTGGTCCTAACTGGGAACCCCCCCAGGATTTCTTTTCTGCTTCCTCTGCAATTGCCTGGTAGCATATTAACTGCCCAAATAGCTTACACACTGGACGGATGCATCTCACATTTGGGTTACCCAAGATTCCTGGAGCCACATTCCAGTCATCTAGTACATGGGTGAGAGGCACCAGTCTCTTTGGTTCACAGGAGGCCATGACTACAAACTGGTTTCTCAGATGCCACCCAGGATGGCAAAGCCTATAGGAGGGGTTACTTTGAGTCACGACACCATGTGCTTGGCTGGACTCCCTCAGTCTTCAGTTCCATGTGACAGGGGTTCTGAGTCACTGTGTGTGGGAGGACCCTGCTGGGCCAAATCTCCTCTGGTTCTGGTCCATTCTCCCTTTGGCATAATTGGTCACGCGCCTTCTTTCCAGGCCAGTGCCAAGTAGCGCCTTGCAGAATGGATAATCAATTTCAATAATAAGTTAAATGGGTTTGCTTTTGTTCCCAGGAAAACCCTGCCAGGAGAGGAATTTTTAAAAAGACTCCTTGGTTGAGTTTTACTTCTGAACTTGGGCCTCCAGCTGCTTCTGAGATAATTGAGTAGAGACGATGAATAAACATGGGTGGGATGTAGTTCTTCACACCCACATAGATGCCAGGGTGACAGACCCTCTGTAGGGTCTACCTTCAGGGAGTCTCCTGGCAGGAGTTCCAGCAAACACCGCTATTGCAGGGACATGTCACTGCAACAAGCAGGGCTGGCTCACTCTCCATATCTGTTCAGGGCTCATCTCTGAGCCAGTTGCTTCTAGAAGTGTGATACATGGGTACAGGGACACGGGCACACACATATACCTCTGGGCATTTATTAGCTTCTTTTGTGTCAGTGACACATAACACCCTAAGAAGGGATTATTTGGGCCCCCAGTTTCAGAAGGCGCAGCCTGTCTCTGGAAAGGGATGGCAGCAGGTCTGTGTGGGAGAGACTCCTCCTCTGGTGGCAGATCAAGGCACAGAGAAAGACCTTCAAAATCCCACCCCCGATGACTTCTGCCACCCAGCCCCTGCCTTCTAATGGCTCTGTAGCCTTCAAAATGTCACACAAGCTGGGTCTAGATGCTCAGACATTAGCCTTAAGAAGACATTTCTGATTAGGCCATAACATTGTTTAACTGCTCATTGAAAAGCCAAGACCAGAAACGTGTCGTGTTCTGGGACAGACCCAGGGCTCTGCTGCCATTGTGAGGTGCTAGATTTTACTTCTCTGAGTGGTGTGGTCTTTGTTCCTGGTGCTTAGGCTTATAACAGGGCGTGGTCTATAGAGTCGAGTCATTGGATGAATGGCGAGCAAACCAAGTTAAGCTTCTCTGTATCATTCGGCGCTTTAGGTGTTTGAGAATGGATGTCCCCGGGGATGCCGGTCAGACGTGCCAGGGACAAGCTCAGGGCAGTGGTTCACCTGTAGGTTTGTCAGTATGCTTGTGGCATGAGCATGCCTCACAGGCTCAATGCATGAACATCAATCGGGTGCCAGTCAAGAAGCCTTTCACGAGGCCCTTCAGTTCTCTGTGACCACATGACAGAAGCCCCGCACAAGCAAACTGCTCTTTGATAATTCCTCAAAGCACCTATAAGCATCTTTACAGTGTGACATCTGAGAGCTCCTGGCGCTATAACCAGGGGACCTTTTTTTGGCTGGAAACTAGATCAAGACTTTGTTTTGCATGTAGGGTCATTCTGTATCGAAGGTCTGTTGTGTGCGACAGTGTGCACACATAGCCAAACAGGCTGGTAGGTCTGTGAGGACTGTGTAGGGATGATGGAGGCAGATTTGTCCCCTGGGTCTGATCACCTAGTGAGTGGAAAGGCAGGAAATACCAACCATACCCCTTGACGTTTATTCTCTCTGCTTTTGAGTGCCAGGAAAATAGAGTTGAGGCGATACAAATGTGTACAGTATGGCTCCCCACAGATGCTCAATTGACTAGTTAGGGTAACCAGAATATTACTTGTTGAATATGGAAGACTTTACCATTTAGAAGTACAACTAATTAACTCATGCATTAACTTACTAACTAGCCAACACACATACCCACCAACGAACTAACTAACACATCCAACAGACTTACCAATCCATACATCAACTAGTCCAACCAGTTGGATTTACCAACTAACCCACACACTAACTTACAAACCAAAATGACTACAAACTAACTCATCCAACCAACTAATTAACCTACCCCCACTGACTAACTTATCCACCCACAAAATAACTCTTACCAACTAATTCACCCACAAACTGACCAACCAACGTACCCACAAGCTTACCAGCTAACGAATTTACCCACAAACTAACCAACTTACCTATCCATTCACAAGCTAACCTATTTGTTTACTAACTTACCAACGAACCAAACCACCCTCTTACCAACTGACTAAGCTCTCCATTCACCGAATTACTAATTAACCCACCCACCAACTAGCCAACTCACCTAGGGAGGCCACGTTCTCACAGGGTAGCCTTCTTCTAGTTTAACACACAGCCAGCTGACTACGACAGAGTTCCACTGCCAGCTCCTTCTTGCTGTGTAACCTAGTCTGATTATGAAAGTGCTAGACAGACACCCTGGCACACTGCTCACTCGAGGAAGAAACGCTGTAATGTGTATCACTGCAGCATGGAGGCCTTCCGGCCATCTTACAGTTCTGTCACCTCATCTGAGCTGCTAATTCAGACATGTCTCCCACAGAGCAGCATACTGCTGTATCTAGCAGGTCAGAGGAAGGCTCTAATAGTGTGTCCCACAAGTCCACAGACCCATGGGTTTTAGCCCCATATACCTTTCAAACAGCTCTTTGGACAGAAGTAATGTCGTGATTGGGCAGGACAAATTTGTATGGTAAGTACCCACTTTGCATGGCTTGGTGAAGGGGTGGGGTGCTGTCTAGTGCCCACAACTGGCACCAGATGAAAGACTCAGTGTTAGCTGTTGCTGACGACCTTTAATTGAGTAGTGGCCTATAAACAGCTCCATCCTGGCTTCTAAGACCTCTCCCTTCCTTTCCCATCAGCAAGCACAGGTGTGACAGAGGCAGATGCCGCAGAGCCTGTAGGCCCCAAAGACCACCTCCTAGGGACAGTAGAGGGACCCATGTGTTTTCACTCTCTGGGAGGTTCAGCTGTAGCTTTCCCCTCTCTTTGCTTGAGACTCCTAACGGTTATCAGCCAATCACTAGTCATCAGGTACCCCTAGCTCCCTGCAGACCTTGGGTTATGCTGTTTGAAGCTTTGCCCATAAGAACAGGGAGTTGGTCTGCAAGTCACCCTTCCTCTAATGGTGCTTTGAGCGGCCTGTGGGCATGCCGTGAAGTCTCCCTCAGCTTGTATAGGGTGCAACGAAGGACCTTTGTAGGGCAACTTCACATTTCCCTCAGCTATGTTGTAAGAACTCTTGGCAAGGCCATTGGCTTCATGCTGAATGTGTTCTCAGCACTCAGGAACCTGTCCTTTCAAATCTGCCTGCTCTGTCGACCATGCCCATTGACTGCCCATCCTGCATCCTAGCCTGAATTCCCCTCCATGCTGAAAATAGCATAGGGATGGTATAAGTGCGTGCGGTCAGGGCCCTGAAAGAGCTGGGGAGAGCAACAGGTATTGGTAATGAGCGGTGCAGCTGTGGTGTGCCTGTTGGTGATCAGTGGTCCCATCTCAGCTTTTCTGCCCTTGCCATCTTTCTCCACATGGCTGGCCTTTGCTCTTATCTTTCTAATGCCCCAACTATCATCCACACACCCCTACTATCAAAACCTGCCTGTTTCTTTGTACCATCAAAGTTGCTGATGTAGCTCTGCTGTCTTATCCTTGCAATCATCCTTACTAACCTGCTATAGGAGCCTTCAGTACTATAGGACCACACCTTGCTCATAAGAGTATTCTCTGCCTTCCTGTGTTCGCCAAGCTCTTGGGTACCACTGCTCAGCTTTGAGGCTCTCCTCCCTGACTGCTTCTTCCAGTATGGTTCTGCCACACACAAAGCTGCCCAGCCCCTCTCATGGCTGCTTCCTGCCTGTGTCACCACGTGTCATGATCCTTTCTGCCCAGCCCTGACTTGCCTTCACTCCATCTCAAGAGTCTCTTGAAAAATCCCACACAGAGATAATAATCAACTGGCTCTATTGTTCCTCTATGCCGCCATTCTCGTAGTCCCCACAGCACCACTTAGGTGCAGTGGCTTGTTTACAGTGGAGTGCATCTTGTGAAGAGCCTGGTTCTAAAGTCACCTGGGAGCTGAAATCACCAGTAATCAAAATTACCCCAAATGCCCTTCAAGTACTTCAAAAGCCATACATGAGGCTTGGTATATATATGTGTGTGTGTGTGTGTGTGTGTGTATGCATGTGAGTGTGTACATTTGTGCAAGTGTGTGCATATATATATATATATATATATATATATATATGTCTATATATATATGACTGTGTTTCTTTTTACGCATTTCTGCTGAGGGTCCCAAGGTGTACCTGTATCTGAGGGCTTTGCCATCTGAGTACCACCAACCCATGTAGATTTTATCAGTTTAGGTCAGAGCTTATGTGTTCAATATTCCCAAGCTCCTTTTGCATTCCAAGGAGCTGGGGCAGACATAACATCTCTCTTCAGTTCCTTGCTCAGTGGGTAGTCTTTTACATCCCTTTCTGGCCTGTGTGGCCCAGGTTGGACGTACCTTGCACAACTATCTGGTTTTGGTTCAGTGTAGCCATAATCGCCCAGGGCCACTGTGTAGACCACAGCCAGCTCAGAGACCCCCCTCTGCTATCCAGGCCTTGAATGCTAGCTCTGCTTCAGGTGTGTGGCCTCTCTTGCCTTCTTTCAGGCTAGACTATGCTTGCAGCTTTAGATAATACACACGTCTGTGTTAGCCTGGTCAGCTTTTCTCGGGGTGTGCAACCAAGGGGGCGGAGCTCATTCTTATGGAGCACAGGGCTGTGTGTGTGTGTAGTTACTCGTCTTCTCTTGGTACTTTAAGCTCTGCAGGAGCAGGAAGTGCTTATGTCTCAACTGCCATCATAGCTTTTGGACTCCACACAGTGCCTGTCACCCAGGAGACCTTGTTCCTGTTTGCCAATAGACGAAATAAATGAAAAATTTCAAGGAAAGTTGGTGGTGGTGGATGGGGGACACCCACAGAGGACACTGGCTGCGTCCGTACCCTCTGAACCTGCTTACTCCTCCTTCCCTATCAGGTGAACACTCACAAAGCTGGCTGTGCAGGGAGGGGGAAGGCCAGCACAACCCTCCAGTCATAGCCTTGTTTGGGGACACATTTAGGGAGCCACTCTGACAGAGCAAGGATGGGCCCCTGTTGTAGAAGCCCACGGAGATGTCTGGTGATCAGAGTGCTGGGGGTGGATGGGAAGGGAGAGGATGCCCGGGATGGAGGGTTTCTTGGACAGGGTGTGACCCAGCTGAGATGCGCAGACTCTGTAAGCTCCCAGATGGCCATGGGCCTGGGGGGAGAGACTATGAGTTAAAGCTGGGACCCACACACATGGGCTGGGCTGGGCACTGTTGTTTCTAGGCTGCACGTGTGTGCATTTCCACCTGCAGCCACTGTTTTCCTTTGACTCATCTCTGGTCTGTAAGCCAGTGATCCTCCGTGGGGACCTTCTGCACTCAGGGAATGAGTCACTTCTCAGTCCATGTTCCTGAGACTCCAGATGTCTCTGGAACTTTCCATGTTGGTGCTCACTCCCAGTACCCTAGGATCTGCCGTATGGATACATCCATGTACTCTAGCTTGACTCGGCCCTTTGGAAATGGATGTCCCTGTGCATGTACCCAGCAGGGGCTTCTATTTCCCAGAGACAGGTATTACATATAAGTATGTCTGCCCTTGAAGGCATGAGGTCCTTGCTTTCTAATATTGTTTTTTGTTTTGTTTTGTTTTGTTTGTTTTTGTTTTCGAGACAAGGTTTCTCTGCGGTAGCCCTGGCTGTCCTGGAACTCACTCTATAGACCAGGTTGGCCTCAAACTCAGAAATCTGCCTGCCTCTGCCTCCCAGGCGCTGGGATTAAAGGTGTGCACCACCACTGCCTGGCTCTAGTATTGTTTTTGTGGATTTGTTTTCCCACTTGTTTTCCCTTTTCCTCCTGTTCCTTCTTAAAGGATCCACACTTTATTTATTTTGCTTGAATCCATATGAGAAACACTAGGCTCAGTCTACAAACCGCTTCTCCCCTGCTCCCCAGGGCTCTCGGGGCGGGGCGGGTATAAAATCCCCTGGGTGAAGGAGGGAATACCCACAGTCTTCTTCCTGATATTTCCCATGGTGCATCACTCTCCCCCAGGCAGGGGAGGAAGTCAGGGGAGCGTGAGGTAATCGAGCTTACACACAATTTATTAACTCTGACTTGTAAATTAAAACACCCAGTGGTACAAATTAGGGTTGAATGGAGAGTAAATGAGACTGCCTCTTCTCCCTGGCCTGGAGTGGAGCTTCAGCGTGTCTAAGTAAATGTGGGAACCTTCCTCGGACTGCGCATGTGGTTCAGGACTTGCTAGCATCCTGGCTCTGCGTCTCCTGAGAGGCGACCATGAGGTCTAAGGGGCTGCCTGCCTGGAAACGCTGAGGCGCCTGGTATGGGCGGCCCACTCCCTGGCTACACTTCATCCCAGAGAGGGGTAGGCTGAAGAGAGACCCCTCCTGGTCCTCCATCCTCTTTACCCTCCAAGAATGAGCTCAGACATCAGCCTGGGGGACTGCTTCTGCAAGCTCACTGGCTACTCGTGAAGTCATGTTCTAGACAGCTGGAGTCTCGGACCAGGCACATTTGTGTCTGGAGTATATGGGAGTCTGAGTGGTTGCTGCCTCCACCATGGGGTGGCAAGGCAGGAGGCCAGGACTCTATTAGCAGGCAGGCGCTCTGGTGGCAGAGTCCATATCTCTATCAAGCTCCCCTGGGGTCCCCTCTCCTGCTGTCCTTGATGAGTTTAAATCACACCAATCAATTCTGGCTCCAGAGGTCCCGGAGGGAGGCCGCGGCTGATCCCGAAATCACTCCTTGACCTGGACCACAGCCCTTAGGGCTCTGCTAACCCAGGGCAGAGGATTTGACTTCGCACCAGGGGACTGCTCATCTTGGCTAGCTTTCCTTAATCATTGGTGGGGTCAGGGGTGGGGTGGGGAAAATCACCCCTGCTATACCCCAGTTTCTTCGATCACCCCTCACTCTCTTGTTTGCTTCTGGAGCCCACACACTTGGGCTCTGATCTTATCACGCAGTCTTAATATTCCACAGGTGGAATATGGATGTCAAGGGATGTCAGGCTTTGTGACATGGGGAGCAAGCTTGAGCANGGGGGGGGGGGGGGGGAGAGCAGGGGCGGGACTCTGTATTCAGCCCTGCTGTATGCTAACGATTGCTCCTGAGTGTCTCAGGAATACTCCTGTCTGGTGGGGAGGTGGGAAGAGCCATGATAAAATGTGATCTCTAATTGCAGAGTGACAGGAGCCCAGTGAGAACAGGGAGAGGATAGGACGGTGCTGGCTGCAGCGGCTGGTAGGCAAGGCGAGTCAGAGGCTGAAGGAGAGGGTTCTGGATAGCACAGTAACTGCCTGCTTCTCCCATACCTGCAGGGACCACCCAGGATACTCTGCTTTTTTGTCCCCCTTCTTATCTCTGCCCACAAAGTCCTTGCTGACATGGAGTTTGTTGACTGCCACCCTCTAGCTACAGTTAGGGACAAGGCCATGTCTGGTATCTCCAGGCTACCTCTACCATTCAATCATTATGCATGATGCTCAATACGTACTTCCTCTTGCCTCGGCTCACGATTTAGATGGTTCAGCTGGGTCTCTGGGGGTTCCTTGGACATGGGCTCAGCCTCATATGTAGTTTTCTGGTGGAGCTGAAACCACCATGAACTCTGTATATTCAGTAGGTCAAGGGATCAGTGGACTGTTTGTTCCCATAAATGGAGTGGACACTGTGGTGTTAGGCCTGTAGCAGGTGGACCACAGGGACCCACTGCCATTATCTCAGAAGGGTCTGAATGGAGTGCTTATGTTTCTCCAGAAGGCTGAGTATTTAGTGGCAGTGGGAGTAGGGGATGGGGGTGGAGCTGAAGCTGATTGGTGCTGCAAATACCTGGAGCTGGCTTGAGATGGAGCTGTCTGGGGCTGTCTAGGGCTGTCTGCAGCTGTCTGCAGCTGTCTGAAGCTGTCTGGAGCTGTATGGGGCTGTTTGAGACTGGCTGGGGCTAGTTGGGCCTGGCTGGAGCTGGCTGGAACTGGCTGGAGTTGGAGCTGGCTGGAGCTGCTGTAACTCAAACTGGAACTGCCTGATACTGGAGTTGGGCTGAGCCATTCCGGGAGCGGCTGGTTAAACACCAGAGAGCTTTAGTAACTGCCAATGTCTACCCATTAGCTGGAAACAGGTGATGTGGTGGGGTCCTACTCTTTTTACCCCAAAGATGCTTCAGGATCCCCCCTCTCTCTCGTCTCTGTCTTGACATCCTCTATGTACTAATGTGGTGTTTGAAAAGCTTGTGTCTTGTAGTTGTGTCCCCTGCCCATGTTTTCCCTGGCCAGAGCATCTGCCTACAGTGACCCTTGGAGGGAGAGCAGGTGGGAGCAATTTTGTCATTGGTGAAGAGTGGATGTGGGCTTGGACCTTTAGCAAGGTCGTGCCCAGTGGCTCAGTACTTGGGGGTGTGATAACATGCCAAGCAGAGGTCCTGAGGTCATGACCACCCTTCCCATTTCAAGGCACAGTGGTCTGTTTGGTGGCTTACATGGCCTGGGTTTGAATCTATATTCTTCCACTTAGAGCCCTGGCTCAATCAGAGATTGCCCGGAGTACCCAGCCTTGTAGCAGGCTCAACCCATCTCCTACCTCAGGCAGCTTGGCTATCTGTGTGATTTTCATATAGAAACTGTCTCTCCTTAGCTGCTAGAGCCATTTGGGATGTGACCTGCATCTGCTTTTGCTCTTTATGATGTCCCCAGCTTGGAAGCCTGGACTGAGCATTGAGAAGTTTCTTAGCATGCTGATGGAATCTACAGTGACTGTGTGACTGTCTTGAATCCATAGTGGCCGTGTGACTCTCATGGCTGGTACGAGGCACTGCGTACTGTGTGTACGTCATGTCCATTATCAGGTATGGTCAGCTCTCCTCCTGTGTGACTTCACTGTCATCTTGTGTGTGATCACATCATCCCCTATGACATCACATCACTTACCACTGTCATGAGTGCCTTACTACCCATGGTACTCAAGTGTCATCTGTTTTGATACCTGATGTATTCCCAGGGAGGGCTTTGGCTTGGGTCACTGTGCCTGGCATTTTTCCATCATGACTAGTTTATATTCTCACCCCGAGGTTTAGTAAAAAAAAAAAATATTGAATCAATTGTTTTTAATTATGTCCATCTTGTATCGTTTAGGTTACAGGCACCGTTCAATATTGCTTTACAGTCCAGCAGCCGTGGGAACATTGCTCAATATCCCGATATGGAATACCAGAGTTTTCTTTCTGTTTAACTCATAAACTAGTCTAAAAAGTGCCATATTTTTCTGCTTCGATTGCTGTCCTCTCCCTTTACAGCTCTGCTCATTGCGCCGGCCACAGAGCAGGGCTTTGAAAAATGCTAATGATGGTGTTTAGTTTACTACCCAAGGGCTGTTGGAACACCAGCAGCCAGCCAGTGGGAAGGGTGACACAGAGCCCTGGGCAGGTGGGCAGGAAGACAAGAGGACCTTCTCTAGCCTCCTCTGGCCACTTGGGCAGCCTCTCGGAGCTCATTGCTGTTGGTCTCCTGCAGGGAAAGAGGAGGCAGAGGGGGCTGGACACGGACCCCCAACTCTCTTCTAGATAAGATGTGGGCCAGCACTAATGGTGGGACAAGCAGGGGCACAGGCCAGTTTAGATTTCTCCTGGCTGGCTGAGTTCTCTGAGTTCAGCTCTCACCATTTATAAAATAAGCCAAATAAGCTGCCCTCATAGGGTTTTGATGGGTGAGAGGCAGGGAGCTCCAGCCAGTTTTTTACTTCCTGTGGATCTGCTTGGAGCCTCAGAGGACATCAGTGGATGACCACAACCACCAGGTGCTGTGAACACTCTGAGATGCCACCTTAGGGCATTACATGACAGTTGTGCTTCCTGAGGTACATAAATACCTTTGATCCTGCACACAGTTTGTGGAGAAGAAAAAGAGGCAGCTGTTGGAGACAGTACAGAGGTTCCGAACCCTGCAGACCCCCTTGACAGGATAATCGGTCTGCCTTCTGAGTCTTTCATCCCTCACTTTAGGATCAGTGTAATGCCTACTTTCTGTCCCTTCTGTGGCTGGTTCTTAGCTCTATGGACACATAACTGATCCCCGGGGCTTGAGATTCAGCCACTGAGGATGTGGCTTGGACTGGAGGAGGCACAGGGTCTCAGGGACAGAAGACTTGGCACTGGACATGCTCTCTCCCAACTGGGGGTACCAGAGCCTGGCCAAACAGACCCTCATTTCAGGGAAGAAAAATGCCTGGCTGTGTGTAAAAAGGCCCAGCAGACCCCCTACTGCAAGAGCCAGGCTGTTCAAAGAAAAAAGATGCTCCTTGAGGGCTCTGGGCGTGCTGACGAGCTAAAAGCCCAGCACTGCAGATATATGCTTTTCAATAAGTACTGATATTGGGCACAGGATAGAGAAAATAATCCATTCCACCCTGCAGGAGCAGCCAGCAGGAGAGCGCTCTTCTCTTATTTATTTATTTCCTTTGGAGAGGAGGTTGTGTGTGTGTGTGTGTGTGTGTGTGTGTGTGTGTGTGTGTAATGATGCATTTGCAACCTGCCTGATCCTCCCAGAAATGCAAGCCCAAGGTGGAGCTCAAGGTGAGCCCACTCCCAGCCGCTTTCAGTAGGGTACTGGGTAGTGGCAGGGGTGGTCCTGGGCCAGCTTATGGAACTGGGGAGCTCCAAGGGATGAGGGGGTGTCTGTATTCCGGATCTGTGGAGCACTGAGCTGATGCTGGGGGGGGGAGGTGTGCCTGCCATGAAGTCCTGTGTGGTCCTCTATGTGGGCATCTGGCGGTCTCTGGGCTCCTCAGACACTGGAATCCCTTGAGCAGCTGCAGAGGTGTGTGCGTGCGTGTGTGTGTGTGTGTGTGTGTGTGTGTGTGTGTGTGTGTGTGTGGCGGGGGTTCGTATGGACAGAGATGGCTAGAGTCTTAGAGGAGTTGGAGTCTGCCTCCTTGTCTGTGCCTCCTTTCTCTGCTTTAGCCTCATTGGTGCTGTTAACGGTCATACCCAAAGCAGGGGCCGCCTCCTCTGCCCAGTACTCACCACTGCAAGTTCTCAAACATGTTCCGATGACCAGTTCTGCTACGAAGTGGGGCCCCTTTCTGCTGAAGAAAGTGGGTCAAGATACAGAAAGGTCACCCAGCCTACCTAAGGTGACTTCTGGCCAGGATTCATCCTGACCCCAGGCTTAAGAATCCATACGTCAAAGCAGACTGGTCTTAGGTTTCTTTCTTTCTTTCTTTCTTTCTTTCTTTCTTTCTTTCTTTCTTTCTTTCTTTCTTTCTTTCTTTCTTTCTTTCTCTCTCTCTCTCTCTCTCTCTCT
>NC_034606.1:51709524-51718375 GCF_900095145.1 Mus pahari
TCTCTCTCTCTCTCTCTCTCTCTCTCTCTCTCTCTCTCTCTCTTTCTTTCTTTCTTTCTTTCTTTCTTTCTTTCTTTTAAAACTCAAGGGCATTCTAAGGCTGTCCCTTAGCTGCCAGCCAAGCTGTCATGGCCTCATGCTCCCTGCCCCCTGATTGTGTGAGGCAGGTTACAGAACTTTCTCACCTGTTATCTCCCACACTGGTAGCCCCCTCTGCTTCTAACTGTTCTTGCTCTTTCAGATTCTCCAACAAGCTTCTTCCTTGAGGAAGCTTTGCCTAAACTTTTCCCTCTACACCTTCATACTTTAACATGAATTAACCTACCCTATTCCACACCTCCAGCATCCATTGCTTCTCTGGTCCTCTGGGGACAGGGATCTCTTTTGGCCCAGTGTGCTAGTTTAACTTTTCCATGGTTGAGCTTCAAGATCTGCGGGGAACAATTCAAAGAAGTACAGCTTTACAGTTTTATTTGTTGCTCATGCTTTTAGACATTCTAGTCAATAGCAGCTCCAAATTTTTCTATGTTGGTGTCTTAGTTAGGGTTTAACTGCTGTGAACAGACACCATGACCAAGACAACTCTTATAAGGACAGCATATAATTGGGGCTGACTTACAGGTTCAGAGGTTCAGTCCATTATCATCAAGGTGGGAGCATGATAGTGTCCAGGCAGGCATGGTGCAGGAGGAGCTGAGAGACCTACATCTTCATCTGCAGGCCTCTAGGGAGAAGACTGGCTTCCAGGCAGCTAGGATGAGGGTTTTGAAGCCTGTGCCCACAGTGATACACCTACTCCAACAAGGCCACATCTCCTAATAGTGCTACTCCCTAGCCCAAGCATATACAGTCCATCACAGTTGGGGTAGGATGGAAGTGTGCGAAAGAGTGAAAAGTTGCTGGCTATGTGTTGTTCAGGAAGAAAAGAAGGGGTGGGAAGGTAGACTTAGGAAAATGATACTGTTTGCAGATGCTCCTCCACGACCCACTTCCTCCAGCTTGGCTCCACCTCCCCTTTTTAGCACTTCCCAAAATAATCCCACCAGCTGGGACCAAGCCTTTAGCACAAGCCTTTAGCCTGAGGGGGTCATTTCACAGTCCGACTGTAATGTTCTGCTCCTTATCCCTAATACATCCTGACCATCCCATATTTTAGAATGCTTCCAGCCTATTTCCCTTACCCCAAGTCTTTCTAGCTCCCGAATTATTTAGAAACCCAAGTCCAAAGTCCCTTCTTAGATGTGAGGCAAACTCCTGTTGTGAGCCTAATTTTTCTGTAAAAGAAAAAAATTAATAATTCACTTTGTCTTAGTCGGGGTTTCCATTCCTGCACAAACATCATGACCAAGAAGCAAGTAGGGGAGGAAAGGGTTTATTCGGCTTNCTTTTCCATACTGCTGTTGATCACCAAAGGATGCAGGACTGGAACTCAAGCAGGTCAGAAAGCAGGAGCTGATGCAGAGGCCATGGAGGGAAGTTCTTTACTGGCTTGCTTCCCCTGGCTTGCTCAGCCTGCTCTCTTATAGAACCCAAGACTACCAGCCCAGAGATGGTACCACTCACAAGGGGCCCTCCCCCCTTGATCACTAATTGAGAAAATGCCTTACAGCTGGATCTCATGGAGGCATTTCCCCCAACTGAAGCTCCTTTCTCTGTGATAACTCCAGCTGTGTCAAGTTGACACAAAACTAGCCAGTACACACTTCTAAGACACAATGAGGAGAGCAATTATCCCCACCCCTAAAGGGAGGATTCAGAGACTTGAAAAGATTGAGACGAAGTAACAGAACCGATCTGAAGTTCTGTAGCTCCCTGTCCAAACTTTGTAGCTCACAGTGACTCTATGTGAGCTTCAGAGGGTGATCCACCCCTGCCACCTTCACGGGGCACTGGCTCTTCTCATTGCCTACAGCTCTCCCTACAAGATGTTCCTAGAGTCTCCAGCATCCTAGGGTCTCCTCTGTAACCCATGCTTCACTGTCACAGCTTCACCACGATCCCCTATCTTGACAGTATATGATCCTGTCACATGTTGTCTGCCTCTTACCCCCGAGCTCTTCCTTGACGTCTGGGTGGTAGCCTCTATGATCCCATGACTCTTAACACTCTCTATGCCTGTAAAACCAGCATCATGTGGAAATCCTCAAGGTCTGCCAGCAGTGTGGATAGTAGTCAGGCCCTTTGGGCTAAGGCTGCCTTACAGTTCAGAGCCTCATGGCTAAGTATACTACAAGGAATTCTAAGAAGCACACTGTGTCAGTAGAGTGCCCTGGCATTCTTTTCTTAAGGGGAAGTCTATATATCATTACACACACACACAGACACACACCACACCCACAGGGAAACCCCCCCACACCCACCCCCCACACCCACCCCCACAAAAGTCTATGTACCTATGATAGTCCTGAGATGTCCTCAGGATGTCTTTCCTATTGTCCTGGTTGTAAGTGCTTGGATTTATGTATTCATTCATCTGCATGAATATGCATGTTCACACATAAATGGGTATATCATACCCATACAGAGGCCAGGGGTTGACCTTTGTGTCATTACTAATGGGACAATTGTATATTATTCTTTTATGTATATGGGTATTTTGCCTGCATGTATGCATGTGTATCATCTGTATGCCTGGTGCCCAGGGAGGATGTCAGATATCCTGAAATTGGAGCTACAAAGAGTTTTTTGCTGCCGGGTGGGTGCTGGAAATTGAAACCGGGTCCCCTGGAAGAGCAAGCAGCAAGAACTTTCTACTGTTGGACTGAGTCATCTGTGTAGCCTCTGGTCCCAATTTCAAAACCCTCTGCTTTGATTTTTGCTCCCGATTCTCATCGCCAACCTGGCTGAAACCGTCCAGTGACATGCATGCCACAGCTCAGGTTTCCTCGAGATCACCTTCATGTCGCTTGACCTCCATCTCCTCCACAGTCTCAGGAGGCATAGATAAAAGGGTGGTGGAGGTTTTGACACCCTGCAGTACATGAAGTCTCTATTGCAGTTCCCAACAGCTTTTGTTTCCTTTTGGAACTCTAGAAGCACAGTCTTTACTACCCATATTCTCATTGGCAGCCTGTTCTTCTGTACTCCCATCACAAGCCCTTACTGAGCTCTTGCTTACAACACTTTAGGATTTCTCTAGCCTAAATTTAGGGATCTGACTTTGTCATAAGTTGTCAGCCATTTCCTGCAAATCATTTCCAAAGACATCCTCATCATATGCCAGACAACAACCCCACTTCTGAACAACCCCACTTCTGGTACTACTATCTCTCTCTCTCTCTCTCTCTCTCTCTCTCTCTCTCTCTCTCTCTCTCTCTCTCTGTGTGTGTGTGTGTTTGCTAGCATTTTGTGGCTGCAACCAAATACCAGGCTCTGATTTTCTTTTTCATGTTTCTGAAAAAGAAATAACCTAAAGGAACACTGTGAAGGAGGAAGGCTTTATACTAGCCCACTCTTTCAGAGATGTTAATCCGTTTTTGGCCAGCTCCATTGTGTCTAAGCTATGGTAATTCAGAACAACATGGCAGAAGGGTATGGTGGTCAGAAAGCACTGTGTTCAGTCATTGGGTACTGAAAAGCCAATGTATCCATAGCCAAAGATGGAGCCTGTTTAGTGTTCGAGCCTATTACAGACCTTGGTGCTGGCTTTAAAGGCACAAAAATACAAGACTTATGGAGTCATAGAAGCATCTGCTCAGATACTAAAAGAAAGCTTAGGAGGCCAGACAGCATGTAACAGGGTCAGATCCCTAAAAGCAACACCCGAGAGTGTCATGTGTGAAGCCTTGGTGGGTAAATATATCAACAATGCTGCCAGGTACCCATTCTTCCAGGAAGGCTCCACCCCTTAGAATTTCCTGTTCTTCCCCAAATAGTACATACCTCAGTGTGTATGTGTGTGTGGGACTTCGTGTTCAAAGCCAAGGGCTCAGCCTACACTCCCCAGCCAACCATCAAGACTGATAAAATAGCCAGGGACTTTCAATGACCATTATGAGTTCCTGTGACAATGCTTTGTGTCTTATTGATTCTTATGGTGGGAGACAGAGAAACCAAGGCACAGAGGAGCAAGGTCAGGGGCTCTGGATGCAGACAAAGAACAGAAACTTTTGTTCTCTGGCATCCTCGTCAGGAAATGTTCTGAGGAAGCAGCTGAGGTGGTAGTGGGGTGAGTGAGGACCAGCAGATGAGCTGCCTTGGTCCCTGGCACAGGTCATCGGTCTCATACCCCCTCCTCCTGCCCTAAGCCCCTGTGCTGTGTGTGCAGGGGTTCCTCAGCCCCCCTCGTTCATCTCAGCTCCCTTTCCCCCATCTTGTAAAATTTGTCATTTGCTATTAAATGTTGTTTATAGTGTTTTTGCAAGGATAAAAAATTTTTATTTTTATGCAGTAAAATAGAAAAAAAATCTATCAATCTTCCCTTTATGGTTGTTCGTGGATGGTGTGTGTGGGAGGGGCTGGGCTCCTGGAGCTGGAAAAATCCTTCTCCATTCCCTTCCCCCACTGAAGGGTCTGCCCACCTCTGCCCCACCTATACATATCATTGACCAGTGAGTTGAGGATGTGGTCCAGGAGTAGGGTGCTATGCAGCCTCACTGTGGCCCTCAAAATTCAGTTGCTGCCTACCTGTACAATGAACCAAACCTGGGGCAAAGAGCTTCTCTGCTTCCTGTTACTCCCCTCCCTCCTCTTCCTCCTCCCTCTCCTCTCCCTTCTCTCCCTCCTCTCCCTTCTCTACCTCCTCTTTCTCCTTCTCTTCCTTCTCTTCCTCCTCTCATTCTCTCCCTTCTTTTCCTTCTCTCCCTCCTCCTTCTCTTCCTCCTCTTCTTCCCCTTCTTCTCCTCCCTCCCTCCTCCCCCTTTCTCCCCCCCCCATCTCCTCATGTGTAGTTCATAGATGTGAGCAGGCACACACATGCAGAGACACAACGGTGACGTTAGGTGTGTTAGGTGTATTACTCGTCTTACTCTACCTTACTTTTTGAGACAGAATCTCTTACTGAACTGAGAGTTCCCCATCTTGGCTAGATTGTCTGGCCATCAAGCACCAAAGACCCACTTGTTTCTATCTCCTCAGTGCTAGGACTGCAGGCATGTCCTGCCACACCTAGTTCTTTCATGGGGTGCTGGAGATCCCCATGCTTGCTCAGTGAGAAGGCTCTCACTCTTTACCCTCGCCTTTTGTTCTTAAGTTCTGAATGGTTCTCATTAGCACTAAGTGGTGTGCCCTCTCCTGGCTCTGGAAATGGAGTCAATTAACAAAAATCAGTTGGTCCTAGCCACAGGCATAAATGGGCAGACTCTTCAGTTGGTCTATGGCTTCACCCTCGAAGAGAACAAATGCATGGCTCTGGTCAGAATGAGTCTGTTCCTTTAAGGAACCCACTTCACAGGGGTGAGTCTCTCTCCCAGCCCCTCCTCATTCTCTGCCAGCCCATCTCAGGATGAAGCCCAGCTAGGTCCTTTCACTTCCTCCTCTGCTTCTCCCCAGCATCTGTCACCTTGACGTCTGTGTGGGTTTTGCAATCAGTATCTCACGCTTTTATGAGCTGTGTGTGTGTTCAGCAATCATAACGCCGCTTTGAGTGTTTAAAGTCTACCGATACGGCATCATATTTTACTGGCTTTTTAATTTTTTTACTGGTATTCTGAGGTCTAGAAATCATTGTAACTGCTTCATATTTCACCCGGTAACTGCATGAAATGTACCCACTCTTTTGTTGAGTGACATTTGAGGAGGTGTTCTGATGGCAGTGCAGAGTGGCAGGGCAGTTTCCTGGGATGCTTCTGGTGTAGACCAGGAGGGCTCCTCTGGGGGCCCACTGGGAGGGGAGTTTCATATCACAGGGGTCCTGTGAGGACTCTGCCAATGTGCTCATCCACTTATTCCTCATTGGTAGACTGTGTCCCTGCTGTTACACCCCTCACTGATCTTCAGTGTGAAGCTACTGTGGTCTCCTGCCCATTACACTGGTCCCTAGTAAGTGAAACCTCATTTATAATCTCACGGGCCATTGATGGCTCACCTGCAGAGCCACTCCCCCCCCCCCATTGTGTTCATTCTGTATTTTACCATCAGATATTGTGCCCTTTCCCACTGATTTGTGAGAAATCTTTGCATATTATGGATATCAATGTTGGATCTGTGACATTTGTTTCAAGTTCTTTTTTTTTAAGATTTATTAATTTATTTAATATATATTAATGGTCTATCTCCATGTATACCTGCATGCCAGAAGAGGGCATCAGATCCCATTATAGATGGTTATAAGCCACCATGTGGTTGCTGCAAATTGAACTCAGGACCTCTGGAAGAGCAGCCAGTTCTCTTAACCTCTGAACTATCTCTCAAGCCCTGGTTTCAAGATTTTTTTAAAAAAAAATTATATTTATTTTTAGTCTACATGTGTGTGTATGTGTTTTGCTTGCATGTATGTCAATGCGCCATGTGTTGCCTGGTGCCTGAAGAAAGAGAAGAGGGCATTCTATTCTCTGGAACCAGAGTTACAGAGAGTTGGTAGCCACCATATGGGTACTGGCAATTGAATCCAGGTCCTCTCTCCAGCCTCTCCATCATTTTAAAGATTTATCTTTTAATGATGTGTATATATGCACATCCGTAGATGGGTGTGTGCATGTGAATGCATGCGCCTTCAGAAGCCAGAAGAGGCAGTAGCAAGGCAGTAATAAGCTGCCAGACATGGATGCGGGGAAGCAAACTTGGGTTTTCTGTAAGAACAGCAAGCACTCTTAACCACTGAGCCGTCTTTCCAGTCCCTTAGGCTCCAAGATTTAACTTTCAAGCTCATGGCTGGTATTTCTCTGTGAAACACTCACAGTACAACCTTTCCATCTGACTGATATTTTTCTCATGAGATGTAGTCACAGTGAACTGTGCGGTGGGAATATTCCTAACAGGAGACCAAACTAACTAACCTGTAACAGTGGACCACTTTCCTAATTTGTTTCCACACTAAAATTCTGACAGAAGCTCTCTCCAAGTGGGTCAGACACCTTGACCACAAACGGATCCCACTCAAGGCTAGGTTCTAAGAACTCTATGAGTGAGCCATCACCAGCTTGCTTTAACTACTGAGGCTTTGCGGTGATTGTCTCCACGAACCACACACATCAGAGAGCTTGTGTGTGCTCTTTCTACAGAATTTTACACATTGGCGGGCACTTGCTTTTGATGGGATCTGTGCTTAATTTTTAAAGTAAGGCGATCACACCAGAAAACTTAAACATCTGCTCAGACGCCTGTCCCTCCCTGAATCTAGCAGACGTGTGCTTCACGTCATTTCCAAAGCCTGTCTATTGTTTTTTTTCCTATGATGTTATTTATTTTTGATTGTATACATGTATATAATAAATTTTGACAAATTCCTATTCCATTCTACTTCCCCTAGGATCCCCACTATAGTAGCTTGAAAGAGAAAGGTCCCACACATGCTGAGGCATTTTAATGCGTGGGCCTCCATTGGTGGTACTGGATAAAGATTAGGAAATGCAGCCTTGCTGGAGGAAGTTCATCACTGGGGTGAGCTTTGAGAGCATATAGCATCTCCTTGCCTCAGGCCTGTAGTTGAGATGTGAGCTGTCAGCACCTTGCTCCAGTTCCCACGTCTGCTGCTTGCTGCCAAACACCCTTGTCGTGATGGACTCTTCCCACTAGAAGTGTAACCCAAATGTACTTTTCCTTTTATGGGTTGCCTTGATCACGATGTTTTATCACAGCAATAGAAAAGTAACTGATCTCCCCCTCGACTTCATGTCTTCTTTTTTCCTCTTTCTCCTCCTCCTCCTCCTCCTCCTCTTCAGCATCATATCCAAGTTCAGTTAGTGCCAACTGTATACATGTAAGTATATGGGACAATCCAATGGGACAAGGACCAGTGACCACGTTCCAAAGAGAAGAGACTCACCCTCCCTCAGCAAATATCAACTGCCAGTGGTTCCTCTGCTGGGGTGGGGCTTTGGGAGTCCCTCCCCGGTTCTTGCTGGAATAGTGACTGGCTTGATCTTGAATGGTCTTGGTACAGGCAGCTGCTATGCTGCTGCTTTGAAATGGGAAAGACCATTGTTTACGGAGGAAACCCCATTTTGATTTGCTTGGCTCCCATTTCTTTTCTCCCATCAGCGCCCCACCTCTGGTCCCGACTGGTATCGTGTAGTTTACCTTGCGTGTCCTCCTGTAGAACTGTTCTGAGCCCTGCATGCTGCCATGGATGATAATGGATGGAACCTTTGAACCTGTAAGCCAGGCCCGATTAAATGTTGTCCTTTATAGGAGTTGCTTTGGTCATGATGTCTCTTCACAGCAATGAAACCCTAAGACCTAATAAAATATTCTAACCTACTGCACTGGTCTACCATGGTGGGAAGGCAAGGCGGTGGGACTGTGAGGCAGCTGGCTGCGTTGCATTTGCAGTCAGGAAGAGAGAGTTGAGGGCTCTGCTCAGGCTCAGTTTTCTCTCTCCTTGTAGTTCTCCCTGGGACCTCAGCATGTGGATGTTGTCACCCACGCACACGGTGTGTCTTCCTTTCCTAGTCAACCCTGGAAACACCCTCCTAGAAACAGCCGGAGCTGTTCTGGGTGCTTCTTAATCCATTCGGGCCGACCATGGCGACTTATAGTCACACACACCATTACTTTGAAACACCTACGTGTTGCTGGCTGGCAGTGTGACCTTGGCACCAGGCAGGGCTTGAAGAGCATAAGTGTGCCATTGGCTCACCGTGGCATCCTGCCCACAGCGTGCTTCCTGGTCCTACTCAGCCTCTGCAAGCACTGGTGATCTGTAGTGTTCCTGCCTGCACGCAGACCGGCGCCTTGTCTGCATGGGCAGAAC
>NC_034606.1:51718845-51731633 GCF_900095145.1 Mus pahari
AGAAACTCCCAACCTGTCTGCAAGAGGCGGAACACAAGGCTTAGAGGGAGGAGCCAACAGTGATCGATGGCAAGGTCGCCGAGTGCAGGAGTAGAAGGGTCTTGCCCACGGCCATGCTGGAGCGCTGCCATTACCATAACCTTAATGCCTCGCTTCGCAGAGCACTTTAAAAAGTGTTCTCATTTTCTTTTCATTATGGTAAAACATACATAACAAAACGCACCATTTTATCCTCCTTTAAGGGCACCATTATGGGTACTAAGCATATTCATGGGGTTCTGTAGACCTCACTACCACCCATCTTCAGAGCCTTTATACCCTGCAAAGCTGAAACTCCACCTTATTAAACAACTATTTCCTCCTCTTCCCTGTACCCTTTGGCAACACCTAGCTACTTGCTATTGCTGTGGATTCATATGTTCTGGAGACCCCACACAGGTCAAATCATTCAGTGCTTGTCCCTGGCTTATTTTGCTCAGTATAGTTTCCAAGCTTATCCATCTGCAGGGTAGTGTGTGTCGGATTACATTCCTTTTTCTTAAAGAGCCATTAATGTTCCAACCAGTTTTGCTAGGTATTGGTCTGTGGGTGAGCGTGGGTGTTGCTTCTTCCTGCTTATGTGACTGGGTTGCCTGGAACTTCCCCGTGCCACAGATCAGAGTTTCCAAAAACAGTATCTGCCCTTGCTGCCATTGAACAGTGGAGAACTCTCATTCCTGGGGACTGTGCTGATATGCTTCCAGGTAATGGAGAGCAAGCTGGAATGACTGCTGGAGACCCATCAAGATCTTCATTGCCTGGGCTCAGGGACTCAGTCTGGTGTCTGCATAATGGCTTCCCTGTTTCTAGAACAGTTCCCTGAAAATAGTAGCTATTCCATGAAGATCTGTTGACAGAGTGATTGAGCCGTGAAAAGCTCCTGATATCTTGTTCTGGAAACTTCTCCTGTTCTTGCTGTGCCTTGGGCACGCGTTTGTTGCTGGAGATCTTTGGCTATTCCCTTGATGGAGTTCTGTTGCGAAGACAATGACAATTTGTGAACCCCAGCTGTGAGTCCAGGGACTGTCCAGAGGCACCATGGCCCGGTTCCCAGGTAGACACTGCCTTCTTGCAGTATGGCTGTGCATGTGGGCTAGAGGTCAAGCCTTTGTACTGCTCTGAGGATAAACACCTGAGCTCACTTGAGTTCTGCTTGTAGATGGATGCTGGATGTTCCTTAGACAACTGCTTATTAAATGAAGCTTGGGAAAGGTGATAGGCTTGGGTCAGACTTTGAATTCACCCCCCCCCCAACCCCCTTGAAGAGGCTAAAGAGGCCTGGTGGTTTCCATGGCAACCAACAACAGCCGTCATGGGTCTTAAATGCCAGGATGAGTAGAAATAGGGGCACACCAGGCCATCACTGGCCTGCCTGCTGTCTGCCTCAGGTGGGAGCAATTGCTTTTTCTTCATGGCCTCCCTGTTCCACTTCTCTGTTCATCAGTCAAAACAAGGTAATTCCAGCCAGACCACTGCCTCTCACGCAGGAGGGGTGGCTCCCCTCAGGCTTGCTGGTTCAATTACCATGTTTGTTCAGGCTCAGAATGGAGGGAGAATTTTCATATGGCAGAAGGCCCTTACCTTCCTGTAGGCCAGAAAGATGGTGAGCACTGAAGCCAGAGAAAGCCCCCTCCACTGCTGCCTCCTGCTGCCTCCTTCCTCCAGTGGGCCCTCTCTCCCTGGGATCCCACCCTTCCTGTGACCTCTCCTCCACTCTTCCCTCTGACTCCTCTCCCTTGTCATCCCATTTCTCCATTTGACCCCCTCCTCCATCTCTCCTTCTGACCCCTCCCTCTGACTCATCCTTCCCTGGGACCCCTGTCTCCCCGGGACCCTTGCTCCCTGGGACCCTTGCTCCCTGTAAGCCCTCCCTTCTGGTGACCCCTCCTCCCTCCTCACCTTTTTGCCCAGCCCTGATCCATCTCCCTGCATGGCTCATTGATAGGATTCACCCGGCTCTGCTTCTCTAGGCATGGCCCACAATGCTTACAGACACCAAAGCATCCCATCGTACGCCACGGGTATACTGAGCATGCGCGGCTCTTCTTATTCTAACCGTTACACTGTTCTGTGCTTTGTACTTCCTGTTCTGAGTGTGGTCCACTTCCTGTTCCAATGGGGTTTCTCTTCCTGTCCCTGATTCTTCTGTTCAAACAGGTATTTGAGTACTAGGGACATCCAAACCTGTCTTTCCTTGCTCCTCTTCCTCATACTGTCCGCCTGTCACCCGCCTCCCAGGGTACTTCCTGTGTCACTTGCTCCGCTTCAGCACCCGTTTGTCTTGCTCCTCAAATACACTAAGATTATCCCTAGTTCCAGGCTGATGCATTTTTGCCAGAAAGTTCTTCCTAAAGATTTCAGGCTTTCCTGAAATATTTAGCCATCAGGTAATGTCAACTGTTTCCATCAGCCAGCTCCTGTGGCTCCCCATCTCCCTCCCCAGCTCAGGAGCCACAGGCAGTTTCTGAGCCGCACAGTGAGTCTGATCTGCCCTGAGAAGCTCCATAAATAGGAAGGACATTTTGCATTTCAAGATTTACATTGGAAGAAAAAAAATAAAAGAAGTAGAATGACCCAATATATATTTTTTCATATTGGTTCCTTATTACAACGATAATACTTTGGATATATTGGGCTTAAAGAACTATATTTTAAAATTAATTTCACTCAAAGAGTATAAAGTTTCAGTTAGTCTAAGGGATGAGTTCTAGATGTCTATTCTGTACCTAGTGACTTTGTATTATAAAATGCCTTGTGCATCTGAAAATTGCTCAGAGCAGAGACTTTTAAGTACTCTTACCAAGGAGATGATGGCAAGATGCAAAGTTATGGATATGCTAATTAGCATGGTTCATCATTCCACGGTGCATGCACACATATATCAAAACCTCACATAGGATGCCGTAAATAGATACAATCTTTATTTGTCAATTAAAAAAGATAAATACATTCAAAAGATCAATTATATCGGTTACCTTTTGCTGTTTAAAATGTAGCTCCTATAAGATTTAAAGGTTCTCCGGGGAGAACCTTGCCTCTGTGGCTTGCCATGCCTGTACCCGGAAGACAGCTTTCCAGTCTGGTGCCGGACTCCCGTTCTCGTGGCCAGTCTGCATCGAGACGGGCCAAAGGAAGAGATTAGACTTTGAATGTCAAGATTTGCTTTGAAAAAATATTCCAGAGAGTAGAATAGCTCATCAGCGATGGGGCCTGATGATAATACCTTGACCATTCAGACGCTATGAAGGAACAAGTCCACAAAGGGCTAGCAAGTTCAAACCCCACATGACCTCAGCTATTACTGGTTTTGCTCACACACATTACTGGCCTTTCTTCTCTGTTCACCCCCCTCGCTGATCTCTGAAAGAGCCTTCCAGTCATCGTCCATTGGCTTATGCTATCTCTATCTACGGAATAGCAGCTCTGGGAATGCTGGGCCTGGTCTGTATTGCTCAGCCTGGCCACAGGCCTGTCTCAAGATCAGCATGCAGCAAGATCCTAAGCAATGCATGCTGAATGAATGAATGAATGAATGAATGAATGAGGGGATGAAGCTGGGCTGCAGGCCAATGGGACCCATTCAGCCATTCTGCTGAAAAGAAGCTGCAGGCCAGGGTGGTGCTTCATGCTTGCAATGCCAGTACTTTGGAAGATTGGGAAGAAAGATGGCTAAGAATTCAAGGCTAGCCTGTGCTACACAGGAAGCCCTTGCCTCAAGAAAAGATAGAGCAATTGGTTTGTGAACAGGGTTGCCATAGATTGAACACAGGACCTAAACAGAAATGGGGCCATTGGGCAGAATCTCTGGTGCTCTGAGCATCTATAGGGAATTCTATGGCCTCGTGCCTGGGGCATAACGTGATCTCAGAAAGAGAACAGGGCTCCTGGGCTTGGGATACTAGGATATGTGGTTGGTATTGTCAGTCTCACCTGCTGCTTAAAGCCCCAGGAGGAGAGGCCTGGCTGTGGGGATGGGAATGAACCTGGGTGTCTGAGGATGGCTTGTTCAGTCTGATATCCCATTCATATCTGATCTCTTGAGCTCCACTAAGTCTGTGGGCTCTGTTTAGGGGGGGGGCATGAATCTATCTGGCAGGATCCTGGAACCCAGTGCCTCTCTGGAGCGCCTGAAGCCTACTCTGTTTTGTGATGCTATAGTGAAACATGGGAGACAGCTATGGCTGTGTTAACTCATGGTTCTGGGGACAGAACATCCAGATGGCATGTGTAGGCTCTGCTGGGGATCTGACCTGGTCATATAAGCTCATAGCTAGTGGCAATGATGTGTATGTGTGATGAGCCATTGGAACCCAGAGGAGCTGTGTCTCAATAATCTACTTCAAGCGTCCTTCCTTCCTTCCTTCCTTCCTTCCTTCCTTCCTTCCTTCCTTCCTTCCTTCCTTCCTTCTTTCTTCCCTCCCTCCTTTCCTCCTTCTCTCCCTCCCTCCCTTCGTTCCTACATTCCTTCGTTTTAAAATTTCTTCTTTTTCTTTTTTACATTTATGTGTGTGTGTGTGTGTGCGTGTGTGTGCGTGCACGCGCATGCACATGTGCGCCCATATCCTTGGCAGGCATTCATATGCACAGCACAAGTATGGAGGTCAGAGGGCAACTTGAAGCAGTTGGTTCTTTTCTTTCACTGTATGGGTCCCAGAGATTTAACTCGGGTTGTCAGGCTTGGTAACAAGAGCCTTTATGCAGTGAGTCATCTCCTGGGTCCCCAAGGGCACACCAGGACTTTCTTCTCCCCGTAGCACCATTCAGTCTTCGATGTGTTAGACACCTGAAGACTCCCTTCAACCACATTCACACAACAGTGCTGACCAACCCAGGCCTCCCGAGTCTCTGCTTAGCTAGAGAGAGGGTCCCTAGACCGTGGAATGTGAGCCCCATCTTCATTTTGTAGAGAGATGACCTAAGATGCGGGAAGAGGGGTGTCGCAAGGTGGCAAGATGGTAGAGCACTTTGGAAAGATGTGATCCAAAGTAGAAGATGACAGACAGGGAGGCTGTGGTCCGTCCTAGGCTGTGGTCTGATGGGTTGGTTGTGAGGGGGAGGGTGACTGTGGACCACACTGCTCTCCTTGACCAAACGTCTTTCATGTCCTCTAGCCAACTAGGCTTGACCCTTGACCTTGGATTGGCAGGCTGTCTTCTGCCCGTGTGCTGCTCCAGCTGCCTCACAGTGCGTAGCTGTCACATTCTCTCCTGTCACAGGAGCCTTGATATTGATTGCCACGGTTCCATCTTCAGCAAATAACCCAGAGTGAATTTTTTCTATTACAGTGTCAAGGGGCTAGGGACTGGAGAAGAAAGTGCAAGACCACATATGCTTCTCTCAAAGCCCTTATGTCCAGCCTTGTGTTAAATGCACGGAAAACTTCAGGAAGAAGCAGAGTCCAGGTCCCTTTAGAGGACCCGAGGGACACCCTGACTACTTTGTTTAATAGACTAGTTGGGTTCTAAGCACCCACAAGCCTTCTGTTTGTAGGACTGACACAAGACAGCAGCCAGCTTCATTTGTTCATAGCTATAATTTACCTCAGTTCACCAGACCCAGGGGCTCCAGTGTAGTGACAGCCAGTTCTGAGGCTGCCTTCCACTGTGTCCTCCCTGATGTGGGGGCAGGAGCTAAGAATTGGGACTCTGTTCAAGGTCACACAGGCATTTAGTGGCAGGGGGACTGGGTGGCAGGACCCTGTCCGGCTACACAGACCTCCTTATCGCCTTGGGCAGATGTCTCAGAGCCTGGCTCTGCTCTTCCTCCCAGGCAGCGTCTGACCCCAGGAGCCAGGTGCTTCTTAGGAACTGCATCAGAATCCTTTATTCCTTTTGAGCCATGACCCAGAAAAAAACCCTGTTTGTGGAGCACAAAGCCTGCTGCCTGCTCAGAATACAGAAACAAGTAATAACTCCCTTTGGACCCTGGGCTTCCTGGTGCAGTGAGAAACAGCCACAACTGTACCCACACTCAGGGGCTGGGGGGGGGGCTCTAGGGGCTCTGTGGTATCTGGGGAAGGGGTTTGGGGGCTCAAATCCAGATGTTCTCTAGGCAACAACATTTGTTTTCCTGCCTTGAATAAATCCAAGATTCTTGATTGGAGGCTAGGTCCTCTTGGAGAAGGCACTTTGATGCTGAGCTCTTCTGGGGACAGCTTGGGGGTTGTGTGGGGCTAGGGGAGGGCTAGAAGGTTCAGAAGAAGGTCTGGGAGTCAGAAATGGCAAGGGGTTGGTAGATCAGGTCATCTGTTTGTGTCTCTGGGATCTCAGGTGCATGGAATCTCAGGAGACTCAGAGGGTGTGAGATGTCTGAGCACCGAGAAGTACTGAGTAAAGGTGCCACCCACTCAGACAGGAAGGCATTATGTGTGCATCCCTATTTGGTGATAGCTCAGCGACCCCAAGCTTTATTGTTGCCTATGAAGTTGCCCAGAAGGATAGGCACAAACCGAGAGACCAGAGTCAGGCTGGGACCAGCTGAGGAATTGCTCTTAGGCAGCTGGCATCCAAGAATAGTAAGATGGGAGGCTAGTGTCTGGCAGAGCCTGGGGTGCTCCGGGGTCAGAGTTCTGAAGGGCTTCCAGGAGGAGATGGGCCTTGGCCCTCTTGAGACAAGAGGGTAAATTCACCACATTACCATGCTTTTAAAAAGAACACTTGAGATTAAAGAGGTTTAGCACAGACTCGAGAGGAGGTGCCAAGGAGTCAGAGTGGGGCTGTGTGGTTAGAAGGTGGGACACTGGTTACCAGACTAAGATACAGGTAGACACCAGACCTGATGATTTACAAAACTCATGACCTGGCTGAAGGGGTGTGTCTTCAAAGAGAGACTCCAGTCATAACTCTTCAAGAAAGTTCCATCTCTGTTCCCTGAGTGGTAAGTTTTTCTGTCCAATAGGATGGAGAAACATTAGTAATAGAATGATTACTGCCATGGGCAGCAGTTATTGAGGGCCACTGGAGCACCTGTTCTATCAGTTGGTACCCTAGGATGCATCTTCAGACTGTATCCCAGACATCTTTCAACTTGCTCCAGGATCCCGAGTCACTTACATGGCTTCTCTGAGCCCCAGCTTCCTTCCTTGCAACACGATAATGACCATTTTTCTCCAAGATCCTTAGAAAGTGAAGTCTGTCATTATAGGATATACTTGGAGCCAGAAGGATAAAGGCTTACACCTCGTGCTCCCAGAGATGCAGAAATATAACCCTCGACAGGAGGGCACTGCCATGTGGCAGGATGTGGAGGAAGGCAGCGGCACAGGTTTAGGCAAGCTGGATGTGGTAGACTGGAATGGAAGGAGGTGAGGATGGTGGTGGCATCTGCTAGTGTTTTCCTTGGGTGTCCCATAGCCATTACTGGAGGCAGCATGAAGCGAGAAGGCCTGGATGGTCACAAAGAGGAGGTACAGTGGGAAGAGCCTGGCTTTCCTGTCTGACTAGTGGATAAGGGTCTCAAAGGCTCCTTAGCACTAGTAATTTAACAGAATGTATTCTCTATTTTACATAGCTAAGTAGGCTGTTGAACAAGCAGGATCCTACATTGAGAGCGAGGAGCAAATAGGCCATTTAGGGCTGTAAGGAGGAGAATAGTTAATGGGGGGGGGGGCAGAAGAACAAAGACTGGGATCAGCTGTTAGGTTCTTCCACTCTCTTTCTCCTTTCTGAAGGCTACTCTTGGCCATGGCTGAACTTTCTCTAATGACTCCTGGCTGATTGGCACGAAAGCAGCAAGTTTCTCCCATCGCTACACAGAGACCTCCTTTGTGTCCTAAAGAGGAGGTTCAATGCTCTTCGATTTTGAAGAACAACCTTGGCTAAGGAGCCCAACTGGACTTCCAGATGGGAAACAGAATTTTCTAGAAGGCTCAGGTCTATGTCTAGTTGAACATGTGTTTCTTAGATTTTTAGACCCCGTAACTAGGGCTCAAGTTTCAACTGCAGCAGAGCCCATGATACCTGATTCTACAAATAGAGGAGTAAGAATGGGGACAGCTTTTAGGGTACGGGGGATCCTAGCATCTAGATTTAGATGGGCCCTGTCTTCCTCTCCATTATAGATCAACACCTGGTGTGTAACATGCACAAAGATGAGAAGAAGTGGGTTTTTCTTCAGTGTGAACAATTTTAGGTTTATGAGGGGGTTAGTGTGTCCCCAGGAGGCCTTTGTTTTGGAAGCCCACTCAGCACTGTAGTGTTCTGGCTTCTGGAAGCTTGGGGCAGGGCAAGGGCAGGGCAGGGGCAGGATGACATCAGCCAGACAGGCACAATACTGGATGGATTAGAGCCCCCTTTTCTTTACAGATGGAGCCCCAGCCCTGGGGGGTATGCTTCTTCCCAGGATCGAGCACACTATCCTCCAGTAGCCTCTGGAAGCAGTATTTTACAGAAATCTACCTGGAAGGTCCTCAGTAGGTAGACTAGGATCTCCCAAGTTCCTGCCTCTTTAAATTACCACCCAAGGTCCCTGTTTATGCAGGTTTGGGGCCTTTCCCATGGAGAGACAAAAAAGACAAAATAGAGTGACCATAATTATATGGCCCATATTTGTGACCATCCAGGCCTTCTCGCTTCATATCTTTAGGGTGTCAGAGGACCCATCCGTCATTATTTTCTGTAGCCTCCTTTATCTGGGTGTACTGAATCTATAGGTGACTTTGGTTGCTTTCATTGCTATAGGGGTAGTGAGGACCATAGGTTATGGGCTTTTTCTTGTTGGCTCCTGGTTCTGGGTCAAGATTTTCTTTACCCATATAAGGTCACCAGGCTGGAACACATGGACAGGCTCAGACAGAGGCAAGGGCATAGCCTCCCGGACCACTCAACGATTGGTCCCCTGGGTCTGATGCAGGCCCACAAGGACTTGAGGAGGGAATGGTTGGCAATGTGTCTTACAAACTTCTAGACCTTAGGACTGCAAAAGGTAGGAGGTTGGCCCAATTTTTGCTGGCCTCATGGACATATTTAGTTTATTTGTCTTGAGCTTTTTGGCCTCTGGACACAGTGTAGTTTTCAATAAACATTTGGGTTGCTTGCCAGATTTAGGAAAATTTTGGCTGTGAAGGTGAAGCTGTTGTCAGACCCTAGTGAAAGGGGCAACCAAAGTTTAATGTAATACTTGGGCCTGAGAACAGTTTTAGTTGCCCCCAGATGGATGGCCTGGTGGCGTTTGGCAACCATCTGCTTTCTGATAAAGGTAGGGGATATGGGTCTTTTGTCCGGTAAGAACCAGTTTCCATTTGTTTCCCATCTGTTTGGCATCTTCCCCTATTTTTGCTCATTTGGTATATTTGTGTACAGGTGGGCTCTGGAGAAATTCAGGTTCAAGCAGTGTAAACAAGATCTGGAGAGGCCCCACGGGTTCTAGGTCCACCTTCTGGGTGGTCAAGCCTGCTACCCTGTTCCCTTGGGCCTCTGGGGATCCCTTTTGGATACCCTTTGCAATGGTTAGTGGCTAACTCTTGGCAGTCATAGGACCCGGATTTTGTCTTTGTTTTTTGTTTGTTTGTTTGTTGTTTTGTTTTTGCTTTGTTTTTTTTGTTTTGTTTTTTTAAATTTCCTTTTTGCCTGAGGTGAGGAGCTGTGGTGGTTTGAATATGCTTGGCCCAGGAAGTGACACTATTAGGAGGTGGACTTTGTTGGAGGAAGTGTGTCACTGTAGGAGTGGACTTTGAGGCCCTCCTCCTAACCACCTGGAAGCCAGTTTTCTGGATTTCTTTGGATGAAGATGTAGAACTCTCAGTTCCCCCTGCACCATGCCTGTCTGGTAGCTGCCATGCTCCTGCCTTGATGATAATGGTCTGAACCTCTGAACCTGTAAGTCAGCCCCTATTAAATGTTGTCCTTTATAAGAGTTGCCTTGGTCATGGTGTCTCTTCATATCAATGGAAACTCTAAGGCAGGAGCCACTTCTCCCTCTATAGAGGACCCCCATGGACATGGGCAATGGCAAATACATACCGATTGTCCATGTACAGAATGATGACTTTGCCCTTCCCCTAGCAAGAGGTGCCTGGGCTCAGGGTAGAAGCTTAGCCCTTTGCGCTGAAGTCCATTGGCTAAGGGACTGGACCCATGCCATCCTGTCCAAGGTGATAACTGCACCCCACCGTACCTGTTTTCATCTTGAACAAAACTGCTCCGATCAGTGCATGGTGCCTTTTCCTCCTCTCACGGCGGGACATCTGGTAGGTCAGATGTGACAGACTGGACAGCATCAGTCATTTCCAAGCAAAGTGGGGATTAGGGATGGAGACGAAGATGGAAGGCTCCCTGCCATCCAGCCCAGGGGTTGATGGGAGGATGCAATAGCTGCAGTCTCAGGGGTAGCAGCAGCCTGGGCCAGCCCTGCCTGAAGTAGGAGCTGAAGCTGCTACAGCCATCCTTCACTGAGCACTTTTGCATTGCCAGCACCTGCCTGGATGAGTTGGGCAGTGAGCTAATGATGGCTGGAGCCAGAGGGACCAGGGCATCTCCCCACAC
The DNA here is from genome assembly GCF_900095145.1 of Mus pahari. Taxonomy (NCBI): domain Eukaryota; kingdom Metazoa; phylum Chordata; class Mammalia; order Rodentia; family Muridae; genus Mus; species Mus pahari. The sequence goes on from NC_034606.1 coordinate 51,729,366, forward strand.
AGGGATTGGAGCTGTAGAACCCTGTTTGCGTCTGCTGCACCATCACAGAATCATACCTTGCTGCATCTGCCTTCTGGTTGCCAGAGTCTGATGATCGTGACTTGGCTGCCGTCTTGCAGAGAGGCTGTGCTACATTATCTTTGGTCAGCTGGCTGGCTGGGCTGATGCCTGGAGATGTATAGCATCAGATGTGGGCCTGGTCCAGGAGAGCTGCCCAGTAATGTACTATCCACTAATATTACACATCCACCTCTCTGGGGTTGCCCTTGGAAGGACCACTATAACAGATGGGATGGTTAGGAACAGTCCCTGACCCAAAGGCTGTTGGTCACATTCTTTTACTAGCATGTTGACTGCCCCCAAACAAGCCAGCTAACTGTCAGAAACAGGATCAAGTCTATTGAATTGATTGGCCTCTGGCATCTTCCTGGGTCCTAGTGCCTATAGCAAGGTCCCTCTTTGTATCACTTATGTAATCTGGGCATCCTGTCCCCTTCTTCTTTTCCTGGTCTCTTTGGCTTCCCCTTCTGGGATCTCTCTTATTCTTTGTTTTACTTTTTTTAAAATAAGAGTCATAGCTATTATAAACCTCTTGAGCAATCTACTTATATTTTCAAACCCTTTTAACTTCTGAAATGTCTTTTCTAATCTCTGGGGCTGACTGAATAACAAAAAGCTATATATGCAGCTGTCTTTAATCCTTTAAAGGGGGCCTCGTGAAAATTGTCCCAAGTCTTCTCATGTTGGTGTTCGTTCTTGCTTTGGCTGGTGTTTCTGCTTGTGTTCTTGGTTTCAAGGCTGGAATGGTACTTCCATTACCCTGACAGTTGTTCTGGGGTCTGGGGACTTGTTACAGAACCTCTGGAAAGACACCACAGCACAGCTGGATGGCCCCGACCTGCTCTGCCTTATAAAGACAAGCACTCTGGGTATAACAGCAAAAAGAAAAGAAACTACAAAGAGCCCACTGGAAGCCTTTGATCTGGAGAACATAACAAGTTGAACGTCAGTGTGTGCTCACTAGCAGATGGAGGCTGAAGAAAGCGTCGGTATATAGCCAACAGACATGATGTGGTCTGCTGAAAACCAGCGAGGAACAGGAACGACCTTGAAACAATAGCAAAAAGCCTGCTATTCCTGTCATCAGAGTCCGGAGGAGAGGGGTAGTGCGGGGTGCAGATAGTCTGTGTGGGAGAAATAGTGGCTTAGAACTGTCCATAATGGAGAGCCATGACAAGGTACAGATTCAACGACCAAAATCAACCCAAAGAGCAACCTGACCAGAAAAGTAACCAAACCAATGAAAACTAAGTACAAAACCAGAAAGCTCCAGACCTGGCGGCTGTAATTCCTACTGGGAAGACTGGTGCAGGAGGGTTGAGAGTCCCAGGCCCATGCGGGCAATTCAGGAGCTGGAATTCGGTGGAAGAGCGCTTGCCTGGCGTGCGTGAGACCCTGGCTCTAGTCTCTTATCCCTTCAAAATCAAAAACTGGAGGAAGGCATAGGAAGAAGGAAGTGTGTGAGACAGAGGCAGAGCGGTAGGCTGGAGGAGAATTAGGTGACTGCAGATTTCTCATGGGAAATCAGGGAGCCAGGAGAATGGATGTAACAGTTTTAAAACTCTGAAGGAAAAAGGATGGATGACCCAAAAACCATGTTCAACAAAAAGTCTCTTCTAGGAGAAAAAGTGGAAAGAGAGAGACCGGAGGAAGCTGGGAGCCCTAGCAGCAGGCAGCTCTCTAACAAATGGATGGAGTTGTTTTGAGAAGGGAAGCTACACTAGAGGGAGCCTGAGACTCCTGGGTGAGGGAGGATAAGAGGTGCCTGTGGGTAGAGATGGCGGCCAGGTCAGCATTCTTTAAACTTTAGAGTCTAAAGTGAGTATGGCCACGGGAGGTAAGATTATAACATGGATGAGTTGTAATGTAAACAGGGTGGCGGGGGTGGTAGTGCCCAGGTTTCTGCCCTCCACTCGAAGTGGTGAATATTATTAATTCAGTCTCAAAAAGTTAAGAGTTCAAAAGAATGGTAAGAACAGATCCTGAAAAAACTTTACACTGGAGAGCTAGAGGGATAAAATGAATAAAAGCATTCAAAAGATACAATCAGAGTGTGGGAATTGGCGGGGGTTGGAGGACAGAAACGAGATGGTAGAAATGTTATCCAATTAAAAAACAGAAATTAGAAGGAAATCTGCAAGCTTTCTCTAGCATGGGAAATGTCCTGAATGGGAAGATTCAGAGGGAGAGGGAGAGGGGGAGGGGGAG
>NC_034606.1:51732923-51742833 GCF_900095145.1 Mus pahari
CTCTCTCTCTCTCTCTCTCTCTCTCTCTCTCTCTCTCTCTCTCTGTATGTGTGTGTGTGTGTGTGGTGTGTGTGTGTATTATAGCTGTCCCATTTGTGGCTGAGAACCCCACTGACATCCTCTGTACTTGACTATTTGTGACATTCTATGTTCTCCATCATCTACTGGACAAAGAAGCTTTCCTGATGAGAACTGGGCACTGCACTAAGCTTTGGCTGCATAGTCTAGGTGTATTCTTTTCTTAGAGAATTATGGTGGTGTCCTTTGACATAACATAATTCACATTACAAGGCCGAACTTAGCTTGAGCGTGAAACTAAGAAAAACAACACAAGAGCAGACCACTGAATGTTGATGATCTTCATGACCAAAGGCACAAAAAACAAGTCCCCAACAGAGTCTAAGGAGAAAATATTTGCTGAGCATCCTAAGTCAAGTCAAACCCAGTATAGTAAAAGGGGAAAGGAAGCAAAAAGAATCAAGTACGTATTGTAGGAAAACATTTGATGAAATTCAGTCTAACTCATGACCCAATGTGTCACCAAGGTAGCAAGTCACCTGGTAAAGGGAATATTCTAGAAACTTTCAGCTAACATCACACACCAAGGTGAAGGTCATAATGCAACCATGAAGAAGAAGGAGATGGACATCCTACCTCTCCTTATAGCCCCAGACAGGGAGTCCCAGGCTGACATTGAAACAGGAAGGATACCCAAGTTGGTGAAATCCAAAAGAAAATGAGGGGCAGTGCCTGGTGATAAAAGGGCTGATAGTCCCAGAAAACAGAACCAAAATATAGCATATATAAGTATATAAAATATACCATGCATAGGCTATAACAACACTTAACTGTATTAGTCACTCGAAAGGAAGAAATATAATGATCACAGGTACGTGTATATAATGTGATTTTGTATGCACAGAAAACCCAAGGACCCTGAAGAGGCATTGCTCAAATAAGTCTGCTCGGGGCTTAGTAGACACAGAATATAAAGGCAACAGCAAATATCCATCCTATTTCTACACACTGAGAATGAACAAGCAGAGAGCCAAATTATTATAAAAATCCATCACCTTCCACTCAAAGCAAAATAGGTGTCTTTAAGTACAATATATATGAACAGAATAGTATCTGAGACAAATATATAGAAGCAGAAATGAGAAAAGACACAGGGAAATGGAGAGATAATACCATGCTCACCACTGGGAAGGCTCCGTACAGCTAAAATGTCAATTCCTCCCTGATAGTTCCATAGGTTTAATGCCATTCAACAACAACAACAACAGCAACAAAATCCAAGCTGGCAATTACCACAGAGGCACACAGTTTGTCAATGTGCAGAGAATAGAAGACGGTAGAAGTGTCCAGCCCTAAATGGGGACATCTCTATCATACTTCACCTTAAGGCTCAAGATTTGCATGACAGAGGGACCAGAAGAGCCATAAGAACCACAGGCGCTGCACAGTTGAAAGGTGTTTTCCAAACGCAGCAGGGCAGGTGCACATGAGGATTTACCTCGGCTGTGATGGCATGTTCAAAATCTGGGTAAGCCCAGACAAAATTCCAGGCAGAGAGAGACGATGAACACAGAGACCCGCCTCTAAATGAGGAGCTGTTGACAGCTGACAGCTGTTGGAAGTCAGCTTGTTTTAAGTGTGTGATCCCATGCTCAGTGGAAGACAACACATCCAAGGGTATATCTGGCTATCCCAAATTGGACTCTGGGTTAAAGGGAAGAGAAGGAACAAAACTGGTGGAAGTTGGGAAGGGGTGTGCATCTGGAAGAAACTGGGGAGAGGGGTGGGTGTCATCAAAACACACTGTGTAAAAATTTTTTGAAGAACTAACAAAAATGAGGAAAAGATTAAAAATACGTAAGAAGAAGCAAAAGACAGCGGAATAAATGAAATGACTTTTCAAGAGACGAAAAGAAACCCTTTGGAGCCGGCCTTAACATTGACATTGAGACAGTGGCAGGCAGGGCGGAGACAAAAGCCTGGGTCAGAGGAGCAGGCTAGGAGTTCAGAACCGTCCGTTCCCATGATGCTGACCGCACTCAGCACAGCTGCCTTAAAGGGAGTGCTCTCTTTTTCAACAAGTGGTGTGGGAATAACTGGGCACTCGTCTACAAAAAGAATCTGGATTTAAACCTTATACTTCGTACAAAAGCAGAGTCAGGGAGGGTCACAGAACCAATTGCCAGAGGTAAGCTGTGCGCTGCTGTAGAGGGGACATTTAGGGATGAATGAGATGACCTGATAGCCAAAGAATTCCAAGAGGATAACCGAGAGAAGAAATAGGGACACCCCTGTAAAACTAGTGACTCTGGTCCTGGGGGTGCGGGGAGGCTCTGTGAAGGGGATAAGCAGACAGCTATGCCTCACATCTGGTAGAAGATGTCTGTCCACCGTACTCGAACTCCCAGTCATAAACCAAGCACTAGGAGCAGACAACTCCGTGGGTAAAAGGAGTTTAACCACTGAACAGGCACCATGTTAGGTAAAACTTGTGTGTAATGCATAAAGAGAGAAAAAAGGACTCTTAACATCATTAGCCATCAGACAACACAAATCAAAACGGCGAAGCGATGCCTCTGTGTACCTGTTAAAGAGGCTGAAACAAACCAGACATGAATAAGTATGGGAAAAGATGTGATGAGGTCCTAACACCCATGCAAGGCAGAGCGGGGCTCAAGACAGACGTGTTAAGTTCAACACATGTCTCTGAAGCCCACTCCTGGGGTACACTTTAGGCATAGAGGGGCAGCTGCTGCTATTTGACAGTAATCTCTAAGGTTCGGGACAGCCCAAGGCATCTCAGCTGATGGAGGGCAAGCTTTAGTACTTCCATGTAATGACAAAGACTTGCCAAGATCATGACTACATATTGACACCTTGATGTGGATTAGTTTCCCTAGGAGTCTCTGCCTCTGGCACCTCTGGAAAGGCTGAACCATGACTCCAAAGAGATCAGCGGTTGTTAGGGGCATGGGCTGGGGAGATTATAGCTTCAGAGGAGCATCTTTTGGGAGGACTTAAGGAGTCTCTGTTGTCTTCAGGCTTGTAGATCTGCCAATCTACCCACCACACAATACTTTTTTAAAGATACATTTTAGAATATATAGGGGTAGGAATGTACCAGGTCCATCACTGTACCTGGTACCTCTTTGCTTTTATTCCTGTTGGGCAACCAGAAGACTCTACTATCTTGCTGTGGGAGAAATGAGTGGGAACACCGAGACACGCTGAGTGTGGGTGTCCAGGCAGCACCCTATCTGTGGTCACCCGGAAGGGTTCCCTATGGTCCACTTACCTCCCTGTGACCAGCTTCTGAAGGGTCCCACTCAGTATACCAGACCCTTTTATCCAGCATTCTGGCTCCTAAGGGGCCCTGCTCAGCCACCACACATAGGGCCTTAGTAACTGACTGTGCCCAGTCCTAAAAGTATCTACATGAAAGGGTTAAAGCCCCTGACCCTGATATCAGCTCTCAGTCTGGATCACTTGCAACCTCCCTGCCTATGTCTTACCCTCCCAGCCTCCTCAACACACTAACGGGGCCTCCTGGGGGTGAGGGTGAGATTTTTGTGCTCTGCTCCTTGCATGTCCTTGGGACCCAGGCAAAAAGGTAGATGTGGCTGAGTTGTGCGCAGCTCCGTGGGTGTGGCAGGACCCTCATATGTAATGAGATGAGATCTTTGAGTATGAGACAGTGGTGTTCTAGGGTTCACGGGCTCTTGGGAGTGCACAGAGCTTGAAGGCACGGTGCATAGGATATTGTCCTACTCTGCCCTGGGCTGGGATTGAACCAGTTCATGTATGTCCACAGTGGGGCTGTCTGTCCTCCCAGCAGAGGATGAGCCCCCAAGGTGACCCTTGCTTTAAAGTAGGCTTTATCTAGAACCATCGAGATGGGGCAGGGAGCATGGGATGGGAGAGGCAGAGATAACCACATATCCATAATGGACCACGGAGCGCACAACCAGGGATTGGGTGTGTGTATGGGAAAGGTAGGAAGTCAACATGAGGAGACACCAGGAAGAGACAGACTCAGGTTAAACTGATGCTACAGAATTTATGCTGAAGATTATCCACAGATACAGATACTCCTTAGGGTGATAGAGGATGAGACCCCTCAGGTATGGATCCTGATGGTGGTGGGTTCTGATGCACTGGTTCATTTAGTACCTCACTGAAACTGGACACTGAGAAAGGCCGGGAGCCCCTCTGTACTTCGGTACAAGCAAAGCAATCTTTGTAGGAGATACCATTTCTTTGCAGGGTTCGAGCCTATGCCCCCCTCCAGGCCCTGATAATGAAGTGTCTTTGTGCATCCTTGTTTCTCCTTTCCACGTGGGAGCTGGAGAGTGGGTCAACACGTGGCAGTGTTCGCACTGAACCCTGGCTCTGCTGCCCACGAGTCTGTAGCGAGTTACTCAGGGGGGCCTCTGGGACTGGCCCATGCATGCTGATGCTGGCTCATGCCAATTACAGGCTGAGTGATGGAGCAGCCTTGTGTCATCTTGCTGGTGCGTGGCAACAGCAGGTGAATGCTATAGTTTATGATTTTCAATTATAAATCAAACAGGCTGAGTTCTCGCTTCTCTTAATAAAGGCTGTAAAAGCACCGAAGCGTGGACAGCTCCTGCAGGGGGTGGGGAGGGGGAGAAAAAGCAGGTTGAGTCTAGCTTTGGGAGGAACGTATCTGAAGCAGCATGCAGGGGAGATAGATGTAGAGGGTCCTCTTAAGGACCTTAGAAGGGATGGACCATGCAGCCAGCACTCAGCGTCACCTCAAATTCCTCTCCTAAGTTTAGTGCTGGCTCTTTAGCTGTAGCTGCTTCCAGCAGAGGCCAGGAAGCTTATCTTTGGCTTCTGGGCACACATCCCTGGGGACCATAGGATGGTTTGAGTCTTTGCGTATGGACGAGTTCAGAGCTATATTCAAGATGGTGGGTCGTTAGATGAGAGAAAGGCCCATCTTAAGACAGTGATGATTTCCTCAGAGAACCTGACTTTGCTTTCCAAGGATGCAACTTGTGTGTGCTTGCTGTGGTTTGACTGTGAGGTACCCCTCCCAGGCTCCTATGTTTCAACATGTGGTTGAGGCTAATAACAGTTTGGAGAGGCCGTGGAGGAAGTAAGTAATTGGGATGGATCTTGAGGTGTTAGAGCCCAGTGCCACTTCCTGTTCTTCGCCAGATGGCTGTAGACGTGATGTGACTGTTTGGCCTCTGGCCCCTGCCACATGTCTCACCAGGGACCTGCATGTGGCCAGTGGGAGCTGGAGGGCAGCACCAAGGTCATTTGTGTCACTTAATGAGCTTGGAGTTGCTGCCTTCGGGTAAACATGGAGGCCATGGGAGGTGATTTTTCATCAAAGGAGCAGATTGTACAGTGGGTGGGCAGGTTCTGCTTAAATTGAAAAGAGCCACACCGGTGGGGGAAGGGGGAGGTAGCAGGAAGCTGTAATTAGGTGATGGTGATGGTGATGGTGAAGGTAAAGGTGAAGGTGGACCTTTGCTAGGTGGGGAGGCTGGGAGGGTCCTCCCCGGGAGTAGGATTCAGACTTTCAGGAAGGTTCTCCTTGTAGCAGAAGGCCAGGGTCCTGACTGGGCTGCATTTTCTCACTCTTCTGCCATCTACTCTATGAGGTAGAAGCTAGAGCCTTGATCTTGGGCATCTCAGCCTTCGGAACAGTGAGAAATCAGTTTCTTTCATGAGTTCATTATTTAATCTGCGGTGTTCTGTAACAACAACAGAACAGAGCAGAGCCAGACCCTTCGGTGGAAACGAGTTACAGTAACTACGGGAACAATTTTGTAAACATGCAAGTAAATTTTCATAGCAATGGGCCTAGGACCTAGGAATTTCCAGGTGCTGCGAAGAGCTCAGTTAGGGCTGTGGATGAGCAAAGTTTGAAGTGCGGTCCCCAGGCAGGCATCTCTGAAAAACAGAGCAGAGTCCTCCCCTACTATATACATCCTCGTATTCAGGATGACTGAGATTATGAAGAAGGGAATGGGAGCTGCATAGAGAGGGAAGAAGACCCAGCCAGGCCTGTGCAGTGTACTAGGTGAGCCAGGATACAGGAGAGTACACTAAGATGCCTAACCTGGAAATCATGGGGACTGGGGACTGTCGGGGCTTGATTGTATCTCCTCCAAATTCTTCTTGAATATATAAACACAAGCATTGCAAAGTGACCCTGTTTGGAAATAGAGTTCAGATGAACCCTCCAGTAATTCATGCTATCATGAAAAGAAGAGGCTTAAGGTTGGCAAGGTGGCTCAGTGGCAAAAAGCACTTGCTGCTCTTACAGGGAACCAGAGTTTGGTTCCCAGCATCCTCACCAGGGATCTGATTCCCTCATTGGGACTCCACCGTCGCTTGCGCTCATGGGCACGTACCCACACACACAGATGTGTGCACACATACGCATAATTGATAATTTTTTAAAAGGTGGGACTTGGGCTCAGATACACAGAAGGGATGGGGTATAGAGATGGAATGGAGGTTGAGGCTACGCCTGTGAGATGTGGGATGCTAAAGTAAAGGAGCCAATCAACAGGAACCAAAGAGAACCAAGCACTACAGCCTCTTCCCAGTCTCACAGGATGCCAGCATTGAGGATGCTTCTTCCTGGGACTCACAGGGTGCCAGCCTCAAGGATGCCTTTTCTGGAACTCACAGGGTACCAGCCTCCAGGATAGGATGCCTTCCTCTTCAACCTCAGCATCTACTGTTGTGAAGATCACTCTTATTTTAGCCCCTGGGTTTATGGTGCTTTGAAAGGATTATCCTATGAAGGAAATTATTTGCCTCTGTGCTGAAGTTCCACCTACATGTCTCACCTGAGGAAACAGTCCCCTGACAATGTCATAGATGTGAGTCCTGACCTGTCACCTCAATCATGAGAGAGAGAGAGAGAGAGAGAGAGAGAGAGAGAGAGAGAGAGAGAGAGACCTTAGTTCCCTTTCTATTGCCGTGATAACATATGGGACAAAGGATTCACTTTGGTTCATAGTTCTAGGGTTTGGTCTATCATGGCATGGAAATCCATCATGGAGGTCAAGACGGCAGGCGATGGGAGCAATGGATTGAGTTGTCGGTTGTCTGGAGAAGAGTCAAGCGTGCTTGTGCTTAGTTTAACATAGAGTTTTTTGATCTGAGAAGCATCTTGTATATGTTTGTGTGTGGTTGATTCCTGAAGATGGTGAGATTCTAAGTGAACGAGGTGTCTGTGAGTCCAGGGAGGAGGTCGGCTGAGTAAGTGTCTCTAGACCCTGACAGGAGTGAGTGGTGTCGGACTCAGGCCTGACATGGGATTGATGCTGAAGCCAGTCTTAACTTACAAGAGCCTACTCTGCCCAAGACCCTAAATCTGTATGTTGGATCTCAGGGATCTTTCATGCTTTGATGATGAGGTCTGCCCTTCTGTTTGGTCCACCAACACTAGCATTGCCAGTGAGCCTTTGGCTAAGAGGCTTACAGCATCCACAACTCAGGAAGAAAACCACCTGATCTGTGACAGAAAGATGGTGTGGGAACCCTCCTTAGAGAGGCTCATTCTTCAAGTTCCATGCAGCAGCCCCATCTTCCCTTCATTGGCTTAGTCAAGCCATCTCTTCCCAAAGCAAATGGTGCTTTTCTACTGTGTACATCAGTCTCATAAGCCTTGTTTCTATTTGTTCATCAAGGAGGAAAGAAGAGATAGGAATGGCCCCCTCCCCATCACAGCCATAGAGGGACAAGAGATTGCCAGAGACATGAGCTTGACTTCAGACGGAGAATGATGGCCAAGGTAAAGATTTGACAGGGATGGCAGCAAGCCTCAGAGATAACTATAAAGTAGAAGTTGTCAGGAAGGCTCTAGGGTGGACTGGGAGAAGCCGGCAGCTGCGGGTTGTAGCCAGAGTGGGAAGAGACCCAGTCACTTCCCAGCTCATTAGCATGATAAATCATCACAGCCAATCATAAGTGACCCCAGTAAGGCATTAGTCACTAATAATATTAATTAGTATCATGAATTAGGCTCATTCAGTCACACAATGAATGAATACTAATTTAGTATCTACTATGAACCAGAGTTTGCATTCTGGGGGCATGGTGCAAGGCAGACAGCCCTGCTTCCCCACCCCACCCCAGCACCCCAGCCAGTATTTTAGGGAAGGCTGGTTCAAGAGACCTCACAGCGTGGACCTGTGGGGACTCTGGCTCCTTTCTCTGCCTCAGGTGAACTCCCTTATATACTTAGTTGGCTTTCTAAGGCATTAGGTAAACAAGCCATCTATTAGCAAAGGGAGGCATTGTTCAGGCTACTATTGCAAACTCATGTCACAAAGCTAGACGATAACAAGGTGGTTTTAGGAAAATGGAATGTGAGTGCTCTCTTAACTATTGTTAGTGAGGAGGGAAAAAATAAAATAAAAGGAAGAAAGAACCAGCCATGTCAGTGACAGACTGTTGAATAAACTCAGACCGTGGCATACAGCCAGAACAGTCCTCAGGGGGAAAACACATGACTGGAAATTATGATCTGAAGATGACTTTAGAATTAGGACAATTATATCTGTTAGCTGTGGTTGCAAAACAAACCTGAAGCTTAATGGTCTTAAAAGCTGGGGCACTGGGATCTGTGAGTAGCTGAGTCATTTCTCTGACCTGGGTTGGTATGACTGGTCCCACCAGGCTGCCACTCCTCTGTGGTCAGTGGACAGATCCAGAGCTGATGTAGAACTGTGTTACTTGCTGCATGATGCTGGGTAGAGGCACTGGCTTCCCTGTGGGCGACTTGGATTTATTTTTATACTGCCCTGGGCTTCTGAGTCAGTAAGAACGAGCAAGGCCAGGGATGGAGGACATTCCAGTTTGAGTCACAGTTGCTGCTGACCTACCGGCCACTGTGAGTCACCAGGCAAAACCCAGAATCAGTGTGGGAGGTGACTGAACAACGGCAAGGACACAGGTAGGGCCATGGTTGTGGCCAGTTTTGCTGAGGAATCTATTGTGACTTAAAACACATAGAAAACACAGACTACAGTGTCATGGTTGGGAGGACTGGTGAATAGAAAAGATACAGCAAAGACTCATGATATGGAGATGAAAGAGTGGTTAGCTGGTAAGTGTGCTCAGGAATATGACAATGTTACAGAACCAATAACATTCAAGAATTAACATCAGCAACCGAAGCAGACGAAGAATTCATTGCTACACTGCCAAGAGCATTGCATCAGAACAAACGTTTGAAAATGCAAAGTCACCTGAGAAGATTGCATGTTTTTTTGTTCATTTGTTTGTTTGAGACAGGAGCTCATGTAGCTTGAACTTGCTATGAAGCTACGAAGGATGACCTTGAACCCCTAATCTTTTTACCCCAGTGTTTGGATTACAGATGAGCACCACCATACCTGGCTGTCAATACTCAACCATAGTTGTGTGTGAATATATTTTCAGTTACATAAATTTTCAGATGTATTGTCTTAAAGCTTAATGAATGAAGTTCTGAACCTGTGTACCAGGGACACTCTCAAAACCTAGAGCAGTAAGTGAGAAGAGAGGAAGAAGGCTGAAATGACATGGGCCAGCAGCAGACTCAGGCCAGGGGAGAGAGACAAGATGATTATGGCAGACAGACTTTGCGATCTAGGACTAGGAGCTGGACATGCCCCAAGTCCAGTTAACTTGCAGAAAATAGGGAGAAGACTACACTCTCATCTGGTTTCCCTGCTGTCAAAGTCCTTAGTCATGGTAGTCTATGGGTTACACATATTGTTAAAATAAATAAATCTTCATTTGGCCTATTTATAACTTCCTGTACAAAATAGGCTATCCAACTGGGATGAAGAAACACACACACACACATACACAGAGAGAGAGGGGGGGTGGGAGAAGGGGAGGGGAGAGGAAA
>NC_034606.1:51742913-51746903 GCF_900095145.1 Mus pahari
GAGAGGGAGAGGGAGGAGAGGGAGAGGGAGAGGGAGAAAAATTATAAATGAATACAGAAGTATTTAAAATGAATAACTAGCTGCTTTTTGAAAGTAGGATATATTGAACTGTAATATATCAAACAGAGCTCTTATGCATCCTAGAGGTGGGGACTTGATTTGGTTCATGGTCTTTGGTTCTTGTCCAGTAAGATTTGCCTTCCCATCTTCTGGCACCTGTTGTCCCCTCGCTTCCTCTTTGATGCATAGAATTTCTTTAAGTCTCCTCTGTCATGCTGAGTTAGTTCACAGATCCTTCCGCTTTTCATGAGAGGTCTTTATTGTCCTGGATTCTGAAGGATAACCTGGTTGGACATTGTGACCTAAGTTGGTAGTTGCTTTCTTTTGAGCCTCAAAACACATAGTTCGAGGGGATGTCACTCACGAGGAGTGTGGCAGTGTGTCCAGAGCCCTGGGTTTGATCCTCAGTACTGCAGAGCAACATCAAACAACTTAGAATGTTTGCATTTTCAGATGCTGTTAGATTGATGCAAATTGTGTGAATGTTGATCATATACAGTTTATTACACATTTGGGATTTCAAGAGACTTGTTTGGCCACATATCCTACGTGGCCCACTTGCAGTTGTTTTTGAGTGATGTTAGAAAGAGTAGTTTATGTAGAAGAGCACAAGAAGCCCATTGCCTCCTTACCTGAATTTATGGGTGCCCTTTGGATAATGGCTGCATCCTGTAGCTGCAGGCTCACAGCTTTCGCCATGGTTTGGGGGGGTTTCTTTGGTTATTTTAGTGGGCAGGATTTCTGTGCCTTTAGCCTCTGAGATAATTATTTCATCTATTCTTATTAGTGAGATTTGGCTCTTTACTAGTGTCTAATACGTCTTCTGTGCAAGGTATATTCTTTATTTTTCTACATTACAGTCAGCAACCTATGTCTGAGCCCTGGGATCATTCTTCTGCTTGGTCTAGCCTATCACTTAGGTTTGACGGAAGCTATTATTAACTCTCCAGGCTTCTGTTAGGCTCCTTGGAAGAAGCTCTGGGTCTGTTGAATCACATGGTTGTGTCTGGAAGCATCTCCCTGTCTTCATTTGTAAGTTCGCTTGCTCGCTGGAGTCATGGTCACTAAGTTTCTTGTCCAGAGTTCCACCCATGCCAGTGTCTCTGGAACTCATCACTCAATGTTCTGAACTCTTGGAGGAGTCGAATTCCTATGTTTGCTTGTTTTGGCCTCATATTTCTGTTACGAGGTTTGTGTACCTAATGGGTAGACACCGCTTCCACATGCATGTAAGGGCTTTCAGAGGAAAAAAAGGCTTCTTTAGATCATGTTCCTGGGATATAAGTCACCGCACACTGTAGGATTTAATCTCCAATGGACTTAGCCGATTCCTTTAGGCTATGGTTGGTGGGTTTCAACCCTGTATGTGTGTCAGAGCCTGTGTAACCCATATCTTCTGTAGATGTCTCCTGAATGGGATCACTGTGGTGGCTAGAGCAGATGTATTATAGAAGCTGGAGTGTGGGGTATGCCTCTATGGTTAGCTGGTATTATTTTTAAAAATGAGCTGTCTGCATGTGTATGGACTATACTGCGATCCTTCACAGAGCAGTGTCCATGACAGTAGTTAATGTTTTCTGTGCTGCGATTGGATCAGTGTCCAAAGGCAGGATGTGACCTATGACTGTTGAGCTGGTTCTTTGCTTTATGTCTTGTAGAACTGAAGTGTCTGACACGGTTCAGGCAGGACAAGCTGAGGCTGTCGTAGAGTTTGACTCCAACGATAGAGTTACTTTTCAGATTACGTACCCACTTGTTATACTCGTCACGCCGGTTTTGTTCCTTGTTCCATTGAAAGGCAGACAGCAAAAGATGGAGAAACAAGTATAAAAGAAGCCAGACCCAGAGATGGCAGCAGAGCTGATTGACCCCAGCAACATTCATAGTACCAGCTGCAGAAGGGAAGGAAGGGGGAAAAAAAACTTCTAGAAAGAGCCCAACAGTTTTAAGTGAATACGAGCAAAACTATTTCAAGAGGGGAGGAAAAAAGACAGTAGAACAGGTAGGGAAAAAATGGTCACGTTAAAGCACAATGCAAAGAAAATTAGGAGAAAATAGCAAAATAAAAATAGGAAAAACGTAAATGGAGAAAGAGGGAAATCCAACATTTCTCCCACTCAAGTGTTTGGGTTGAGGGTGTTTCCAAGTGTGCTCTGTCTCTCCATAGCCCTGGAGCTGTGTCCTGCTGCCAGCCTCAGTATCTGGGCCACAGCAAACCCTTTCCACTATTGAGTCCAGTGTTTTATAGACCAGTTGCTTGCAGTCATCTTGATGGAATCCACTCTGTTACAACTTGCTCCGTATCTGGCTCTGTGAGTTTAGATGAAAGCCCACAGCTATGTAACGTCCTCCTTCACCAAGTCAGGGACCATCCTGTTGACCTCAAACACTTCCTTGATCTCCTTTGTGCTCTTTCATACTCCCTTCCTGTTGCCTGAAAGCCACCCATCAATTTGTGTCCATCTCTTTAGTTTCATCTCTCCCAGGCTCCATCCTAAGCAAGATCACACAGGGCAGAGCTCTGCAAATCTGGCTTCTCTTGCTTGCAGAGTGCAACTGAGATCTTGCTTGAAATGACTAATCTGTTGAGGCCTGTTTACCTTCTCAGCACGTGATTAGTGCTCAGGTTGCTTACAGTGTGTCTGAGGGTGTCAATGAAGCTGTTGTAAGCACTCATGTGCAGGTGTTTGTGGGGACATATGGTTCTGCTACGCACAGAGATAAACACCTAGGAGTGGGACAGTTGTATTGTTTGTTAATTGTGCCTGAATCGTGTCACAGTGAATCATTAGACTCTTTCCCAGAGTGGCTGTGTCATGGCACATCGCCACCAGCCGTGCTCAAGGGTTCTGGATGGTTCACACCCGTTCCTGGTATTGCTATTATCAGTGTTAAAAATAGCCGCACAACAACCAATACTTGTGTGGCTGCATCTCATTTCTAGCTTAGATTAGCATGACAAAAGATGAGAGATGGTGGCAGGCATTGTTTTGTGCTTCTTTCACCCCCCCCCCCACAGAGAGAGAGAGACAGAGACAGAGACAGAGACAGAGAGACAGAGAGATGGAGAGACAGGATGAAAGAGGGAGAGAGAAAAAGAGAGATGTTTTTATTTTAATTACATTAATTTGTTGTGTGTGTGTGTGTGTGTGTGTGTGTGTGTGTGTGTGTGTGTGCCATATAGATGGCAGAGTAGGTCAGAAGAGTATGTCAGATCCTTTGGAGATGAAGTTATAGGTGGTCGTGAGCTACCTCGTATGGGTGCTGAGAGCCGATTTATGCCAAAGCATCAAAGGCTGTTGGTGACTTGCCCCATCATTTGGAATCACCTCTGACAAGACCCTCATCGCACAGCCATTGGAGTGATCCATATTCCAAGACAGACCATGCGTGCAAATGTTTTAAGGGTGTAGATATCCCGGAAGATTCACCATAGGTTGGCAGTGGCCAATGTGTACTTACAGTGTGTTCTGGAAACCCTGCTGACAGGCATTCTCACAAGAGAACCAAAGTGTGTGGTCAAATGGAGGACATGTGTGTCTTCAGCAGCTTTATACAAATTTGAGTGTTCTAATGTTAAGATGAATCAATAAATCACAGAACATTTGCTTAAGCGAAATCTTGTACCACAGTACATTTAAAACGTTTATTCTTTGAACATTTTATACATGGATATAATGTATCCATGTATAAATGAATAGAAATACAATCATATGTGTATCATAAATATTCCTCCTACTCCTCCAACCCCCTCAGCAACCTCCCAGCTTCATCTCTCCATCCTTCACTTCCTTGCCCTTCCTCTTCCTCCTTTTCCCCTTCCCTTCCCCTCCTTCTCCCCTTTCTTCTCCCCTCCTTCCTCCTCCCCTCTTCCTCCCCTCCCCCTTCTCCTCCCCTCCCTCTCCCTATCCTCCTCTCTTCCCCTTCCCC
>NC_034606.1:51747098-51751153 GCF_900095145.1 Mus pahari
TTCTTCTTCTTCTTCTTCTTCTTCTTCTTCTTCTTCTTCTTCTTCTTCTTCTTCTTCTTCTTCTTCTTCTTCTTTTTCTTCCTTCCCCTCAGATAAGTTCATACATACATGAGTGTGGGGCAGTGGTCTAAAAACACAGTCAACCAACCAGTAGCCACATCCTCAAAGAATGTGTCCCCCTCTCTCATCAGCCATCAGCAATTGAGCCTTGAGAGCTCCTCCTCATCTATAGCAGGATTTGGACAGTACAGATATACTGATCAATTGCTGATATAGTCAATGGCGCAGGTGGGATCAAGCATCCTGTCAAATAAAGGAACCTAGTTTCTTAAGAGAACACCCTATGTGGTTACACTTATGTATTACCAAAATGCACAGTTGTTTGGGAGGCAACAGATTTTGATAGCTGGCTTTCTTTGTTTTAGACCATTCTTTTTTATCATAACAAAAAGTTAAGGAAAATATAATATCAACTTATTTGATCATTATAAAACTAATCTGCTAGAACTCAGGTAGCTAAAATTCTAGAGAAAATTTCTAGGGAGAAATGTATTAGAAACAGAAGATGGCATTTAGCTAGACAGAGATACGGGGTAGAGCTTGGCAAACATTTCAGGATTTTTGTTGTTGTTGTTGTTGTTGAAACTACAGTGTTGGGTTCGGTGGAGGGGGCTCATAAAGCTTCAAGGCTTCTTTGAATCATCACAGAGTTTTGCTTCTCACACCATCTGTTATGTTGATTAGTGATGCCTGTATGAAATGGCCATAGAGGAGGAGGCTCATGCATGGTCTGTGTTTGATGCTAAACATCCAGGAACAATGATCAGATATCAGAGATATCAGGTGTGTGTTAGGGGGAGAAATGGGAGAAGGAAGAAGAAGGAGAAGAAGAAGAAGAAGAAGAAGAAGAAGAAGAAGAAGAAGAAGAAGAAGAAGAAGAAGAAGAAGAAGAAGAAGAAAAGGAGAAGGAGGAGAAGGAGGAGAAGGAGAAGGAGAAGAAGGAGAAGAAGAAGAAGAAGAAGAAGGAGAAGAAGGAGAAGAAGAAGAAGAAGAAGAAGGAGAAGGAGATTGTTTCTAAAAGTCCAGTCACTGGTTGGTCAGAAATAATTCTGAAATACCCCTGTTTAATATGATCAATAAATTAAAATATCAAGATAGTGTCAGCAAAGAAACATGGGAATGCATTTAAAAAACAAAATAAAAAATTGAGAACTGCAAGAATATTTAAAACGACTTGAAACTATTTTATCAGCAATTTCAAAGTAGCTTAAAAGAAAATTAACAAAGTAGAAGGTGGGTTATAGTAAAATAGGCAACGTATTGAGAAAATATGAAAAAATACAGACTCCAGTAAATATCGGAACCAGGGTAGAATGAGTGGCAGACATGTCATTGTTGTCCCAGGGGCAGAGGTAGAAGAGAACAGAGCAGATGCAGATGTTGGACACTTCACACTTGACACAAACATTACCGGATAGCTCATAAATCGCACGGAACCTCAGGTAGACTAGATACGAAAGAAAGAAAAAAAAACTCTGCCAAGTGCCCTGCTGGCAAAGCTCCTGATTATGGAGAGAGGTTTCCTAGCTCATTAAATGCGGCCTGCATCACCTTACAAGCAATAGCAGTGCTCTTGAAGGAGAAAGAGTTCCAAGAAAATCTCCTTCCTGAGCCTTAACCTAAGCTTCACCAAACAGAAAATCAGCAAGAGAAGCTGACCCTCAAGTGGAAACGGCAGATGCTGCCCTGAGTATGTCAGTCATTACATGTGACTTGTCCTGCTCCCTTGACAAAGGCCTGACAAACAACTTCAGAGAGCTGGGTATAGTGTTTGGCTCACAGTTGAAGGGGTCACAGCCCGTCATGGCAGAACAAGAATGCCAACCGGAGTGTGAGGCAGCTGGTCACCTTGCCACTACAGTCAGGAAGCAGAGGACAGTGAATGCCGACACTCAATTATTGAACATCTTCTTTTTCTCTTTTTCATTTAGCCTGGGATCCTAACTGGTCTTTGCTCCCTTTATGTTAGCGGGCACAAGCTAGAGTCATTTGAAAGAAAGCCACCTCAGTTGGGGAAATGCTTCCATCAGATGCAGCGGTAAGACAGTTTCTTAGTTAGAGACTGATGGTGGAGGGCCCATCCATGGTGGGTGGTGCTATCCCTGGGCTGGCGATCCTGGGTTCTGTAAGGAAGCAGGCTAAGCAGAGCCAAGGAACAAACCAGTAAGCAGCACCCTCCATGGCCTCTGCATCAGCTCCTGATCCAGGCTCCCCTGCCCGGCTTGCGTTCCTGTCCTGACTCCCTTCAGTGATGTAAGTATAAGCCTAATAAACCCTTTCCTCCCCAGGTTGCGCTGGTCATGGTGTTTCATCACAGCAGCAGGAACCCTAACTAAGACAGCAGGCCACAGAGTGGCGCTGCTCACATTTAGAGCATGTATTCTCTTCTCAGTAAACCTCCCTAGAGACAGCCTTACAGACACACCTGTGTCTCCTAGGTGATTCTCAATCCTGCCACACTGCCGATGGCATCAAAACCTGAATAAGAGAGGTGGGGGGTGGCTAATAGCGCTTGCTACTTCTCCAGAAGGTCTGAGTTTGAATCCCAGCACCCATGTGGTGGGGCATAACCATATATAACTCCAGTTCCAGAGGATCCAGCACCTTCTCTGGCCTCCGTGTTCGCCAGGCACACATGTGGCACACAGACATGCCTGCAGACAAAACACCCATATATGTGAAAATAAATGAATCTTTAAAAAAAAAAACCAAAAAACAAAATTTAAGAGCTGAAAGAGATAGGATTCAGTAAATAGAGCAGAAATATTTAACAAAGTTCAACCAGAAATCGATACAAAGTTTCCAGAAAATGAAGTATACTGATTACATTTAAACATCATTTTTATTAGCATACAAATAATTAAGTTTCATTGAAGCTCTTTTTTCAGAGAAAAATTGTTTTAGCTGTCTGGGGGAGGGGCTCTGAAACCCCCAGCCCTAGATAAGATATCGGCAATTGATGGCTTCTTGGGGAGGGGAAGCCACTTTTCCTTAGGCGTGTGGTCACAAGTATGTTCCCATAACTCAGTGGATGCCCTACATCCATGTGCATATGGGTGGCACACACTGGACTCCGTGGGTTAAAATAAATATACAGAAGAATGAACAAATAATGATAAAAGACATACATAGGGGTTGGAGGGAGATGTGATGGGGAGACTTGAGGGTGTTGAAGGGGATCTTGAGGGGCAGATATGACCAAGATACACTGTTAAGTTTGTTTGTTTTATTAATCATTTTATTCATTTTCATTTCAAGTGAAATCCCCCTTCCTGGTTTACCATCCACTAACCTCCCATCCCATCCCTCCTCCCCTTTGCCTCTATGAGGGTGCTCTGCTACCCACCTACTCCCTCCTCACCCTTCTAGCATTCCCCTACACTGGGTCATCAAGCCTCCACAGGACCAAGGGCCTCTCCTCTCACTGATGCCCAACAAGGCCATCCTCTGTTGCATATGTAGCTGTAGCCATGGCTCCCTCTATGTGTACTCTTTGGTTGGTGGTTTAGTCCCTGGGAACTCTGGGTCACCTGGTTAGTTGATATTGTTCTTCCTATGGGGTAGCAATCCCCTTCAGTCCCTTTAGTCCTTCCCCTAAAAATCAAAAAAAATTTTTTTCTCTTTCTCCTTCCCCAACTCACCTTGCTCTTTTGTGTCCTCCCTCCTCCCCCCATAGCCTCTTTCCTGTTTTCCAGTTACGTGAGTCTTTTGACACCTCCCCTTACTCCTCATCCCTTGCCCCCCTCTCGTAATCTCGTATCTACTCTGACACTCATTTATACAGAAAACACACTCTTTGCTTAGTTTGTAAAAGGATATTTACTGAAGCTACCTACAGAAAACATGGTGCTTATGGCTATTTTATATATATATATATATATATATATATATATTAATTGCTATATATATATTTAAAAGATGACCCCTGGAGAGACACAGACATACTCATTATTACCAAGTCTACTCCATATTTTGCTTGAAACTTCAATCAGAAA
>NC_034606.1:51751164-51752482 GCF_900095145.1 Mus pahari
CTCTGACACTCATTTATACAGAAAACACACTCTTTGCTTAGTTTGTAAAAGGATATTTACTGAAGCTACCTACAGAAAACATGGTGCTTATGGCTTATTTATATATATATATATATATATATATATATATATATATATATATATATATTTAAAAGATGACCCCTGGAGAGACACAGACATACTCATTATTACCAAGTCTACTCCATATTTTGCTTGAAACTTCAATCAGAAAGAAAAATTCAAGCAAGAAAGACTGGTTAAAATAATTGGAAGGCATGCAATAAGACTGTCATTATTTGAACACAAATGATTTCTGCATAAAGAATCCAGAAGGAAATCCAAATAAGCCCAAGAATTAACAAGCACGGCTGGCAAGGGCTTTGGAAACGAGTCAACAAGCAAACATCAATACCGGTTCTCTGGGACTTTCTCGGTGCCTGGAAACACTGATAGCATTACCATCTTCTGTGCTGTAACTGAAGATCCACGACCTGTGGTGACCTCAGGCTAAATCATAGGCCTAAGCTGCATACAAGGGAGAAAAAAAAAAAAAACAAAACCCGAGAATGTCACTTCAAATCATAGTTAGGGGACATCTGAAACCCAAAGCAAGCTTGGAGCTCTGTGCTTGGAAAATGGCCACGTTCTGCCGGGAGAGATTGAAGAACTGAGAACGAGGGGCACGTTCACAATGGCTTAGAAGAGGTGGTTCTAGGTACCTGTCCCAGCTCTCTCCAGTAACACCCACCCCATAGCTAGATGTTGGCCTTGGTGATGGAGTTTACATCATAGACATGGGCAAATGCTTAAAGACAGTTTCTCTAGGGAAACGTAGTCACTGTTCACCAGCACACAATGGCTATGACACTCAAGGATCAAGAAAACCAAACATCTCTTTGAAGACTTCCACCTCAAATGAACTATGAAAGTTTCAGCAAATTTATAAATGGTTTTAAAACAATCTGCATGGGAATTTGGGGCTGGGGATTTGGCTTCCTCGGTGAAACTGCTTGCAGGCAAGGAGGACGATGTGAGTTTGGATTCAGGCACCTACTTTGCAGCATGTGCCTGCAACTCCAGGGCTGAGACCAGTGGGAGACAGGAGAGTCCTTGGCCTAGAACACGTACTACCATCATTGTGATGGAGGACGTTACAGGGAGGGCTTGACTGCAATGGCAGGAATCTGGGCCTTTGGTGGGGGAAGAGGTACATTTTTATAGTGACACCTACTCCAGTCTTATTCTCAGTTTCCTCTTCTCTTCTCTCCTCCCCTCTCTTATGCCCTCCCCTCCCCTCCCCTCCCCTCCCCTCCCCTCC
>NC_034606.1:51752493-51762541 GCF_900095145.1 Mus pahari
CTCTCCTCCCCCCTTTCTTTTTGAGGCAGGGTTTCTCTACATAGCTCTGCCTCTCCTGAAACCTGTTCCAAAGACCAGGTTGATCTCAAACTCAGAGATCCGCCTGCCTCTGCCTCCTGAGTGCTGGGATTAAAGGCATGCGCCACCACAGCCCAGTCCTGAAAATGTCCAGTTGGCATCCCCCTGCCCCTCCCCAAGCCTCAAAATGAAACTGAGAAGGTGGGTAAAACAAATGAGTAATTTAACTCCCAGCATTCAAATGACTCTGCGTATGTTAAGAATGGAGGAAATAATATTCTAGCCCAGGATAACAAGCCCAGGGCAGAGGGCGGTGGGAGGGCGGTGGGAGGCTGCCAACAGGAAGCTGAGAGACAGGAGGGAAGGAATACTAAACATCGTTAGGTAACATTAGGAAAAACAGACACTTAATTATGAATAGTAAACGTGTCTCTGAGAAAGGGTCTCCTGCGTCCCAGAGTGGCTTCAAACTTAGATATAGCTGAGAGTAACCAAGCATTACCACACCCTGACCTGGAACACTAAATGTGTGACATAGCATTTACAGAGTTTAATGTATAGTACCTGTAACAACAGGGAAGGTAAGGGAAACTCTCATCACATCACATTAAGTGGGAACAGGAAGGAAGACGGGAACAGTGGGCTTGAGCTGAGAGGCAGGCCTCAGAGGCTGCATCAAGGGAGCACCGTCCTGTGAGCCGGACAAGGTCTAATGATATAGGCCGACTCTACCTTCCTTCTGATACGTACCATGTTCACCTCACACGTAAAAGCTCCCTGGTTCGAAACTAGGCCGAAACAGTTTTAAACGGTTTTCTTTGTGTCTATGAAAAACCTGTGTCTCGTTGAGGGAAAAAAAAAAAAAAAAGTTCCTAGGAGAAAGAAGCTGGATCTGAAGCTAATTCAGTAGTGCAAGGTAAATTCGTGTTATTCCTTCTGTCAGCTCCGCCAAGCTGACACATACTCTTCTCTTAGGGTCCTGGGGTACTTAAGCAGTTGGCAGTTGTATGGGCTGCAGAGGCTGCATGGGATTCCAGCCCTTCAGAGCAAAACTCAGTTCTGGGAGCCAGGAGTCTAAGAGGAACGAGGATAGCGTTGTCAGGGAGAGACCGCCCCCGCCTTCCCCCATCTCCACCAAGCATCTGGTGAGATCCCCGGGCCTGCTAAACTGTCCTTTTATCCTCAATAAAAGCAATACATCCTAATGAGGTCCCCAGGCAGCACCTCAGAGGCAGGTGGAGTGAGCTGGGCCCTCATTATCCCTCAGACAGAGTGGGGGTGCTGACAGAGGGGAGAAGGGAGGACTTCATTTTAGCCTGCTCACTGTCTGGATAGCTCTTCGTGCTGTCGGAGGCAGGGGGAAGGAGAGCGTTGACAGGACAGTCTCTGCTGAGACAGGCTGGGGAACTAGTGCCAAGGAAGCAAGCAGCATAAAGAATCTTGGACTGAGTACCGGCCTCAGCTAAGCTTTCCAGGAGCCCCTTCTTGCTAAACCTCCGGCTGTCATCAGAGTTGGCAGTGATTGGGTATGAATGGTCTCCCCGTGTGGTTTCTTCTTGGGAGACTGAGAGTCTCAGATTTCGCTTCCAGTGGGCACCATTAGAGTGTTGGGCACCAGCCATAGTGATGTCTGGGGCCCAGAAGGCCGCTTTCCAGTTGGGAGAATCCTCCTGCAGTGGGATTCATGGTGGGAAGGAACCACATGGTCTAGGGCAGTGCTTCTCAGCCCTCCTAATGCTGTGACCCTTTAATACCCACCTCATGCTGTGCTGACCCCTGTATTGGCTAATTTTGTGTCAACTTGACACAGCTGGAGTTATCACAGAGAAAGGAGCTTTAGTTGGGGAAATGCCTCCATGAGATTCAGCTGTGGGGCATTTTCTCAATTAGTGATGAAGGGGGGAGGGCCCCTTGTGGGTGGTGCCATCTCTGGGCTGGTAGTCTTGAGTTCTATAAGAGAGCAGGCTGAGCAAGCCAGGGGAAGCAAGCCAGTAAAGAACATCCCTCCATGGCCTCTGCATCAGCTCCTGCTTTCTGACCTGCTGGAGTTCCAGTCCTGCATCCTTTGGTGATCAACAGCAGTATGGAGATGTAAGCTGAATAAACCCTTTCCTCCCCAACTTGTTTCTTGGTCATGATGTTTGTGCAGGAATAGAAACCCTGACTAAGACAACCCCCAACCATGAAATTATTTCATTGCTAATTCACATCAGTAATTTTTCTACTGCTAAGAATCTCAATGTATTCCTTCACTCTCTGCTCCACACTTTGTTTCTGTAACTCCTTCCGTGGGTATTTTGTTCCCCCTTCTAAGAAGGATTGAAGGATCCACACTTTGGTCTTCCTTCTTCTTGAGTTTCATGTGTTTTGCAAATTGTATGTTGGGTATTCCGAGCTTCTGGGCTAATATTCACTTATCAGTGAATGCATATCTTGTGTGTTCTTTTGTGATGGGGTTACCTCACTCAGGATGATATCCTCTAGATCCATCCATTTGTCTAAGAATTTCATAAATTCATTGTTTTTAATAGCTGCATAGTACTCCATTGTGTAAATGTACCACATTTTCACTGCCTCACCTGGGGATCCATCCCATATATAACCACCAAACCCAAACACTGTTGTGGGGGTCAACAAGAGCTTGCTGACAAGAGCCTGATATAGCTGTCTCCTGAGAGGCTCTGCTAGGGTCTGACAAATACAGCAGAGGATGCTCACAGCCATCCATGGGATTGAGCACAGGGTCCCCAATGAAGGAACTAGAGAAAGTACTCAAGGAGCTGAAGGGGTTTGCAGCCCCATAGGAGGAACAACAATATGAACTAACCAGTAACCCCAGAGCTCCCTGGAACTAAACCACCAACCAAAGAAAACACATGGTGGGATTCATGGCTCTAGCTACATATGTAGCAGAGGATGGCTTGGTTGGTCATCAATGGGAGGAGAGTCCCTTGGTCCTGAGAAGGTTCCATGCCCCAGTATAAGGTTGTCAGGACTAGGAAGCGGGAGTGGGTAAGTTGGTGAGTAGGGATAGGGGGTAAGGGATAGGGGTAGGGGATTTTCAGATGGGAAACCAGGAAAGGGGATAACATTTGAAATGTAAATAAAGAAAATTTTTAAAAATCACAATGCAAATACCTGATATGAGGATATATGATATGTGACCCCCCTGACCTTAAGGGGGTTGTGACCTAACAGGTGGAGAAACACTGGTCTAGGGGCTCTTGGTTCACACAGACACTATCCAGAAGGTGAAGGGTGACCATATCTAGGTCCACCTGAGGCTTGCTGGGGTGAGTGGCTTGAGCTAACCCCTCAAGGCCCTTGCTACAGTGGACGAGTTCAGGTCTGATCAGAACTAGTTCACGCATGAGGGCTTGATCATCCTGGTTAGTTTTTCTAAGTCTCCTTTCTGGAGCCTGCAGAGACACACCTCTCTTTCTGTCTCTCTGTCTGTCCCTGTCTCTCTTTCTCTCTCTCTCTCTCTCTCTCTGCAGTCTGTTGGCTCGTGGCCTCCTCAGAGCTGCTGCCTTTTAAGAAATTAAAATAAATGTGGGCATCACTGCGCATTTTATCATCGAAACGAGTCTGTTAAAAATCCACAAAGAAACATCTTCCTGGCTTCTGGGAGCACAGTGAAAAGCACGTGTCGGCTGAACTACCTGGGAAATGCATCTTAATTAGCACATTTTCCTCATTTCCCGAAGACGCCGGCATTCATCTTTTTCCACGGGCTCTGCCCGCCTTTTGCAGTTTTCTAGCCGTGGTAGTCTGCTAGGCACTAAGTTTCTGGAACTTAGGCAAGCAAACATGTCACCTGAGGGTTTCTCCTGTACAGGAGGCTGCTCGGCAGCATGGGGGGGGGGGACAGTTGGAGGCTAGGGGTGTGTGTGTGGGGGAATGAGGCTGACCACTGCTGAGAAACGAAACCAGAAGGCAGAGAGAGAAGAGATAGAAGTGCCAGGTTACTGTTCACCAATACAGGGAACATGCTGCCTTGCTTTGTTTTACTTGCAAACATTGTTTTGAATTACGTGTATAAAGGTATGTCTCTGTGCGTATGGCCAGGTGAGCACGGGAGGTGTCAGCAGAGGACATCAGGTCCCCTGGAGCTGGAATTACACTTAGGCAGTCAGGAGACGCCTGAGGTGGGTGCTGGGAGCGGAACTCAGGTCCCCTGTAAGAGCAGCAAGCACTCTTAGCTGCCGGGCTAACTCTCCAGCCTCCGTCTCGTCTCACCCTTTATTTAAGGGCAGTGAGGCTGAAGGCACCTTTGATATCCCAAATCTGTGGCCTGTGTTTTTCTCCCTTGGGATTTCTTCGGCCACCACATGTTGTAAAGGATTTCCAGGAGCCCTCCAATCTTGGGCAGACCACTCTGCCCTCTGTCTGCTGCTTGGTTGTTTTGTTTGTTTGTTTGTTTTTCTCACGTGGACACTCCTCCTTTTTTTCTTACATGGGTTTTGGCTGCCATGGAGCTAAGGCACACACTTGCTGCTTCATAGACTTGCTGGTGGAGACAGGAAGAGAAACTCGATTCCCCACAAGCCGGGGATTGAAGGGACACACTGGCTCCACAGATTACAAAAGTAAATATTGCCTCACAGATTAAGCTTTTAAAAATACTTCAAATCGTCTATTCATCTGGGACCTATTTTGGTATCAGTGCGAAAGACAGATCTGCAGTACTGTTTCCTCGAAGGGCTAATTACACTAATTATATTGATTGAAATACTTGCTCCCTTTCCCTTTGATTTGAAACAGCCCTTTCTGCTAATTCTCTCAGTCTCCCTCTCTGTCTGGGTCTCTCTTTTCCAGCCTCAGGTTAACATGTTCTTCTAGCTACTAGGAGCTGACTATCAGGTTTCCTGTGCTGAGAGGGAGAAGCGAGCCCACCAATGTCCTGACTTTGTGCCCACTTACTTGGCCTTCCTTCCAGGGCCTGTCACCTGCAGAGACAGCCTCCCCTGTAACCTAGATGTGTCTGCTGGCCCATCTGGTCCCTTGTTTGCTGCTGTGCAGCGCTGGGGGCAGGTGTGGAAGTGGGACTCCTCCTCTGGACCCCCTATCTCAGCCTCAGATCCATGCATGGGTTCCCATCTCAGCCACAACCCTGGCCTCTGAGCCAGGTGAGGCCACTGTTCTTCAATCCAGAATGTCCAGTTCTCCTCTTCGTTTTGTTAGCTGAATCTGTGCCCACAGTCTCAACACAACCCCTCACTCTCACCTAGCCCACCCTGCAGTTTCCCTGACTCTTACACTAGGCCAATATAATCAGAGGTTCATGGTGAGCAAGTGGGGAATCTTGCCTGGAGCCATCTTTCTGTATGGTACTGCACTGCCCACCCCAGTCTTTCTGGAAGCTTTATTTCAAGTCAAACTTTAGTTCCATGGTTCCATCTTGCAGCCTCTCTCACCTTCCCCCTTCCAAATAGACACTTGTTCATCTTGCTAGCCACGACTAGCCACTGCTTGCATAGCTAAAATGCACCCCCTGCACCTCCCTCACAAGAAGCTGTAGGTGGAGCTAAATTTCCCTGGTCTAAATGTTTGTGTCCCTGTAAATCTTACGTTGACATATTCATCCCAAGGTTGGGAAGTGGGGCCCTTGGGAGGTGGTGAGCTCAATGGTTGGGCCACTCCCAAATCGACATGTGGCTAGCACCTCCCCTCCAGTACTCCTGAGTTATTACTAAAATCTACATTCCATTTTTGCTGCCCTAGACCCAGCTGGGGAGGGGGACCTGAGGTCACTCTTCCCTGGTTCTTGGGTGGTGACTGGTGAGGGCTTGTCACCCTTTTGTAAAGGCCTGAGGAAACACACTCACTCCATCAACCATGGGAACCAGAGAAGGGGAAGGTGCCATCTATGAATAAGAAATTAGCTCTAGTAAGACCTGGATCTAAAGCTGTGACCTTGGCTTTCCAGCCTCAAACTCTAGGAAGAGATGTCTATGGCAAATACATGTACTTTCTCCCACACTCGCACAGTGTTCAAATAGACACGGGCATTTATATACAATGGATACATTTGTATATTGTATGTACACACATTTGCTTATATACAACACACATATTTAGTTGTTACACACACAGCCTTATGCGTGAGCGCGCGCGCGCACACACACACACACACACACACACAGAAACACACATACAGACATGGTTATTCACAGCATAAACACAGTCATACACATGCTTAGCCTGTGCATATATGCATGCAGTTAACAAAGCATAAACACACACACACACACACACACACACACACACACACTTACATTCCAGTTGGTAATTAACCTCTCAAATTGTCTCAGCAGTGGTGGCACACATTCCTTAGTACCTGCCCCAATGTTCTGTATTCCTGAATGAAACACATACACACACACACACACACACACACACACACACACACACACACACATACACACACACACACTCACGCACACACTCACGCACATGACACCTTATATTTTCATATGCCTTAAGCAGCTCAATGGTTGGGCCACTCACAAATCTACATGTGGCTAACACCTCCCCTCCAATACTCCTGAGTTATTACTTATTAAAATATATATTCCATTTTTGCTGCCCTAGACCCAGTTGGGGAGGGAGACCTGGGGCCTCTCTTCCCCGGCTCTTACACGATTGGTTTGCTCTTTCTTCCACACCTCTCAGGCCTGGTCCTTACTCCTCTCCAGGAAATGGCAGTTCTAAATCCTTTCTCTCTCTCTCTCTCTCTCTCTCTCTCTCTCTCTCTCTCTCTCTCCTCTTGCCCTTGAATCCTAAAGTCCTGTTTCTGTCTCCCTGCCCAACCATTGAGTTCCGGCAACTTTATTTACCAACTTGGGGCCAGGGACCCTCAGCATCTTACATGCAGATTCCTGTGCAATTTTGGGAACCCAATTAATATAATAAAAGCATTAGACCAAATCCACAAACACTTGGCTTTTTCTCTCAGGTACATGATTCTGTTCTATGGTCATAGTACATGTCACACGTCAAGCAGCTAGGCTGGACCTGCCCCATCTGCCCTTGACTTTTCTGTCACTGGGTGGATCTGCTAGGGTGTGTACTGTGTGGAATGAACATGTACGTTTGTGTTACAGCACCCAACCCTGTAGACCCCCTGGCCCCTGGGCCTTCCTTCCCAGCCTGTCCCCATACCTGCTTGATTTAATTGTCACGATCACTCCGAAACTCGGCTCATTCAAATAGAGATGTCCTGGGAAAAGCAGCTTGGGGACAAAGGTCTCAGAGCCTCCAGGGTGGGACAGGAAGGGCTCTAACTGAGCATTGCAGGATGACAGGCTCCAGAGTAGGAGTGACAGGGGAAGCTCTGCTTTGGTCAGCCCTTCTTTGTTAGTGTCCCTAGCCAGGATGCCTGGAGGTAGGTGTGTGTGTACATTTGTGTGTGCATGTGTGTGTGTATATGTGTGCATACATGTGTGCATACATGTGTGCATGTGCCTGTGTGCCAGTGCGTGTGCATGTGTGTGCATATGTGTATCAGTGTGTATGTGCATGCACGCACATGTTCATGTGTGTACACGTGTATGTATGTGTGCATGTGTGTGCATGTGTGCCTTGTGTGTGTGCATACATATGTGGGCATATGTGTGTGTGTTTGTGCATGTATGTGCCCATGTATGCCTGTTTGTGTGTTTGTGTGTGTGCACGCACACATGCACTCACAGGCACGCACATGTATGCACATGCAGCAGGGGCTGGGTTTTGTGTTGGAAAGCTGAAGATGGGGTGGGTACCAGTCATCCTGCTAGGATGGAACCCAGGCTCCAGGTCCCTTATCATTTGGCCTCTGCTTTATAGCTGACTCCTGGGTGGCCTCTGGTGGTGTTTCCAGCACTTCCTGTCACTGATGGATCAGCAGAACCATGTTGCCAGCTCATCTTGGGGAATCAAAAGTGTAGAGTCAGGTCCAGGCCCCTTCTGTAGTCCCAGCTAGCCCAGGGGCTGAGGCAGGAGTGTCACTCAAGCTCTTGAGTTTGAGACCAGCCTGAGCAACATAGTGAAATCCCGAACAAGACAAAAAAAATAAAAATTAGATTCTTCTGGAGCAAAGACCTTTCTTCCTTTCTTCTTCATTAGTCAAGGAGTTTGGTTTTAATTATGATAGTAACTTGACCAGATTGGAAAATGTTACATTTCTTGGAATTTCACAGTGAAGCTCCAATGGCTGACCATGGCCCTCAGGGTCAGCGGTTTAGCTCTGCTGCCTGTTTGCTGACACCTGTCCATTTAGTGAGTGCATAAGAACCTGCTCACCCCACTCCGCTGGCTCCCTGTTCTCTGAGGCCTGCTGACCATTGCTTTCACTGCCTCTCTCCAGTTGCAACCCTGACCCTGTCCTGTACAAATGCCTTTTAATAATAATAATAAAAAGAAAGTTGATTGGCTATAGGCTAGTCAATTACAATGGAACTTGCTCTTGTGGCCACACCCACACAACACCTGTCAGGAACATCATCTAGGTATGCTGTCTGCAGGATTGATACTGGACCACCTGTGCTCCCCATCTTCCCTGCTGAGGTAAGCCTGGGCATACAGCCTCTGGCACCCCTTGGCATCTGCTGGCTTCCACCCAGGTGAGTCTCCACTGTCCTCCTGAACAGGACAACAACCTTCCATAGGGAAAGGAAGCAGTCAGGCCAGTAGGTACCTTTCTTCCTGTGCCCAGAAGGAAACTGTTAACCCAACTCTCATTATACCATTCTCTGGATGCCATGGATCTCCTCACCTAATTTACCTATTGGTAATTGCTGTGAAGCACCTCTTTCCATCCGGCTGGGACAGGTGCCCACGTGGCCAGTGGCCACCCAAAGCACATCCTGTTGTTGTTGGAGCCAGTCCATCGGCATCCTTGCTGGCTCGCCATGGCTAATAAAACACCCGTAACAACACCGGAAAAGCCGACTTTCCCCCTGCGCTGTACTCTAATAGAGTCAGTCTTCCACGGCATGCTTTAATACTGTTAGAAGCAAATCAAAATTAATGAGATTACCGCCTTTGAAATGTTATATATAATTAACCTCAAATTAAGGACAATATGTGTTTGAATTTGCCAATCAGTAACACCTCGCAATTGCCCAAATACACAGTGGCAAACAGGATGTGTTGATGCTATAACCACGATTGAACTTGCTCTTTATGACTCGAGAACGATGGCTTTGGGGTCCATTGGTGAGTCTTTAGAGCAGTCTAGGGAGAGAGTGGGAGGTTCTGGTCAGACTGGTCTACCACTGTGTCCCAAAGTAACCTCTCCCCACCCCCACCCCCCATTCTGAATAGCTATAGCTGTGAACTGTATAGAACTCCCATCCAGTCACTACATTTTGGAAATCTTACTTCTGGCTGTATAGATGAAGGCCTGGGAAAGCTCCCATTAGCTGTTGTGTGAGCCTCCCTGTAGCACCCATGGCGACCCAAGTGCTTCTGAGTCTATGCTTTCCTGAAAGAGAGTAAAGCACCCATCAGTAACCATACAGCTGGCTACAACACTGGATGAGTGCCCTGCCTAGAAGAATCAGGAAGATGGGCCAGTGGTCAGATGCACCAACTATAATAATGACTCTTCATGCTTGATTAGTAGAATGTATTTCACATGGTTTCTAAAGTCCCCTTAATCATTTCTCCCCAAAGCTCTAGGATGTATGTGAAGTGGGTTTTATTTTTATTCCATGAGCAAAGAAATGGGTGGCCAGAGGGCTGTCGTGTTTTGCTTGGGATTGCACAGTGTCAAAGGGGCAGAATTCGGTGTTCTACAGAAAGGATAAGCTTTCTTCACCTCTGGGGCATCCTGTGAGTTTGGAGCAGATCATCACTGAGATCTTCCTAAAAAACCAAGCACAGCCCAATCCAGCTCATTGTAGCCCAGTCCAAATCAATCCAGCTCCATCTTTCACTCCTACCCTCAACCCAGCCCAGCCCAGCCCAGCCCAGCAGCCCAGCCCAGCAGCCCAGCCCAGCAGCCCAACCCAGCCCAGCCCAGCCCAGCCCAGCCCAGCCCAGCCCA
>NC_034606.1:51762560-51775031 GCF_900095145.1 Mus pahari
CCCAGCCCAGCCCAGCCCAGCCAAGCCCAGCCCAGCCCAGCCCAGCCCAGCCCAGCCCAGCCCAGCCCAGCTGGACCTAATCCAGCTCAGCCCAGCAGAACAGCATCCCCACTTGTATGTCACCTGCCACAGTCTCTATGTGACTAACCAGACCCTTCTGTGTGTCCTCTGTGCCCATGCCAGGAGTCCTGCATCCTGACAGAGAGCCCCTGGTACACATAGACAGAACATGGTTGTGTTTGATGCCTCCTTCTCCTCCCCAGATCCTGTCACTGCTCTGTGCCTCCAAGTTCATGTGCCCATGGATCCTTCCCATCCAAGGGAAGGGATGCAGCTATAGCATCCAAGAGCAGCTCCTCCAGGGAAAACATGGAACAGATGACAATCATGGAGACTTGGTGCCATGTCTTCCTCCATAACGATTGTTCGCCAGAAACCACAAACACAATGCCATAGACATGGTGTTGTGAATTCAGTGAAGACAAAGACTTGGACGATGTCGCTATGGGTCAGAAAGTCTCAAAGTCCCAAGAGAGAGTCCTTATAGATGACAGAAACCACATGAAGATGTGTTAGTTACTTTACTCACTGTTATAACAAATACCCGACAAAAGCAAGTTAAAGGAGGAAGGGTTAGTCCTGGCTCACAGTTTGATGGTTCAGTCCACCATGGTTGGAAAGTTATGGTGGCAGGAGTGTGTGGCAGCTGGTCACATTGTACCCATAGTCAGGAAGCAGTGATGAATGTCGGTGATCAGCTGTCTTTCTTCTTTTCTTCAGTCCAAACTACAGCCTAGGGGATGGTGCCGCCCAGATTGAGGGTGAGTCTTCCACCCTCTGTTTACCGAATCAAGAAAATTTTCTCACAGTCATACCCAGAGGTTTGTCTTCAGGGGTTACAGATCCTGTCACTATTAACCATCACCTAGCTGGAGCCCTACAGTGGAGCCTTCAGGAGCTGTAAGAGGTGGGCAGGAGCCTCTCCTGGGGCCTTCTGAGAGGTTAAACCCAGGGACGTCTTGTTTTCAGATGTCTGGCTTGTAGTATGAAGAGAAAACAGCTTTCTGTTGTTTTCAGTCACTGAGCCTGTGGTGATTTGTGGGGTAGCCCTAGGAAGCTAATACACTCGAAGTACTGCTTACATGTCTCATTAACATCGATTCTGCAAGCTACCTGTCATGTACCTGCTCCATTGCAGGTGAACTGTGGATAGTAGAGCAACAGTGCACATCCACGCAGCTGCGCTCCCCACTCCCCAGGTGGAGCCAGCTTGTTGGGTCTCTGATGTGATGCTTCCCTCCTGCTTGCGCTCTGCCCGTGTCTCCCTCTTGCTTTATGCCAGCTTCTGGACCCTTTGTCTCTGCAGTATTTGTCTCTGAGGCAGGAGGCAGCTCTCCTGCAAACAGTTGGCCCTGGAGGGCTGGATGGATGGCGTGGCTGGTGCTGAAGAGGCAGATGGCTTGGTTCATTAGGAGCAGGCCATATGTCTATCAGATGGGCATGTCCAAAACTCACTAATTTGGACAAACCAGCTCAATTCAGATTGGCAAGTGTTCACCGAGCCATGGTGCTAGGGGCTGGAGACTTGAAGGTAATTCTTGTCTGGGGAAAAGACATGGTACCAGATTATGTTGAGTCCTTAAAAAAGAATTAGAATTTGATTGTAGGCGCTGAGCACAATTTGGAAACTAAAGGTAAAACAAACCTTAAAAACATAGGTGCCATTTATAAGTGCCTCAAGTGGAAACATCAGATTGCTGGCTGTGTAAGACTTGGGGCCCTGTGACACAGTAACCTGGCAGCTGGCTCCTCACCCTGACTTCGTTCTGCCGCTTGGCTCCGGTCACATGTGTCAGTCTCCACAGCTGAGTCTGGGTTGGCTCAGCTGCTTTCTCTTACCTCAGTTGATTGGGTCAGTCTCCTGTTGTGGAGGATTTATGTTCTTCCAGGTTTTAAAGTCTCATCACTATTTTGAAAAGCATATTAGTTTTATATTGTAAAATTATTGCCTGCCATGGAAAAATTACAGCAGTGCAGAAAAATGTAAGAGAAGTCACCTGCCCTACCCCAGGACTCCAGAAGAGTGGCAAGATGGCTCCTTTCTAGAAGTTTTATGCACGCATAGCACCCACCCTTCGCCTGTGGGCTTCTCCTGTGGAGTCTAAGGCATGCTGGGTATAATACATGCCTCCTCTATTATCTACTTTAGAATGCAAGCATGAAGGTCACAGTACATCATGCCTGCTATCTAACATTCAGCAATCCTCCTCCTCCCCCTCTTCTTCCCGTCTTTCTTATCTGTCTCTCTATTATCTATCAATCTATCATCTTTCATCTATCTATTGACCAGTCATCCACCAATCACCTGTCATCTATCAGCCTATCATCTGTCTATACATGTGCACATATGTATATCTATGTTATCTATCTGCCTGTCTATCTATGATCTATCTATCCATTCAAGTATCTAATCTATCATTATATTTCTATATCTATTTATCATCTATTACCTATCATCTGTCTATCAATATATCAATTAACAATCTGTCTGTCATCTATCCATCACCATCATCATCATCATCATCATCATTGTCGTCATCTATCTTCTATCTATTATTATATTAGTCCCTTTTCTGTTGCTGTGATAAAACACCATGAGAAAAGGCAACTTAAAGAAGAGAGAGTGTATTTTGGCTCATGGTTTCAGAGGGATTAAAGTCCACCGTGGCAGGAAGGCCTGGCAACAGGAACAGAAAGCAGAGATATCATATCCTCAAGCACACGTGTGAAAAACAGCAAACTGCAATTGGGCAAAAGCTATGAACTTTCAAATCCCACCTCACATGACATGCACCCTGCAGCAACCTATTCAACAGTAGCACCAACCGAGGACCAGGTGTTAAATGCTTGAGCTAATGGAGGACCTGTCTCATTCAAACCACTGTAATGGTCTACTGTCTGTGTATGCACATGAATATGTATCTTTTAGCTATCTATATCACCTATCATCTATCTGTATACACACACACACACACACACACACACACACACACACAAGTGTATGTATCTATCATCTATCATCTATCTATCTATCTATCTATCTATCTATCTATCTATCTATCTGTCTGTCTGTCTTCTCTCCATTCATCCTCTATTCATCTTTTATTTGTCACAGGAAAGGATCACTCAGCACATTTTATCCTCTTCTCCTTTCCATTGCACATACATCACACATCACTTCATATTAGCTCAGATCATTTTCCCTCACTTTTGTAAGCTTCGTGTTCTAGAACACTCCAAGCACATGGGCAGGTAGGAGGTGGTTTAGAGCCTCTCGCCCTGCTCTGCACACAGTTTCCATAACTGGACTTTTCAGAGAGAATCATGGAGACCAAATACAGGCTGGTGTGATATAGAGATCCCATTTAGCCGAACACCAGTGGATAGCCACATACCCTGGAGTATTTTAGCAGCATGGACTGCACTTGATTAAATTTTTTTGTTTTGTTTTTGTTGTTGTTGTTGTTTGGTTTTTTTGTTTTTTTAAAGGACACAGAATTGAGTGGGTATGAAAGAGAACCTAGATTTGGAGGACTTGGAGGTAGGGATGGATATGATCAAAATATACTGTCCAAAATTCTCAAATAGCTAATTTAACCCTCGCTCCCCAATACAGGCTGGTGGCATCTCCCCCTCAGCGCATCAGCATCTGTTCTGAAAGGAAATTCTATTGCTTTGTCTAGTCATGAGCAGCCAGGTTTCTCCCTTACATTCCTAGGATGTCTCTTAATTAAAAAACAAAAACAATTTATATCGTGGATTGTTCAATGTTTATTTTTATTTGGATGAATTCTTTCCTGAAGTGAACTTATACCGTTCTTTGGACTTAGTATGCTTTTCTGAGATTGTCTTAGTTACTGTTCTATTGCTGTGAAGAAACACCATGACCAAGGCAACTTATAGACGAAGGCATTTAATTGCTGCCTTGCTTATAGAATTAGTGGAGAGAGAGAGAGAGAGAGAGAGAGAGAGAGAGAGAGAGAGAGAGAGAGAGAGAGAGAGAGAGAGAGAGAGAGAGAGAGAGAGAGAGAGAGCCAGCCCCAGGCCTAGTGACACACCTCCACCAACAAAGCCACACCTCCCTATCCTTTCTAAACAGTTCTACCAACTGGGAACCAAACATTGAAATCCATGAACCTGTGGGGCCCATTCTCCCTCAAACCACCTCAGAGGGAATTGAGAGTATGTTGCATGTGACTGCCCCTCAGCCTTCAACTACTTCTGTGTGTATTTTCTCAAAACCACAAGCACTTGTTTAATTTGGCAAGTTATGATCGGAGTGATAGTGTCATCCTTGTGGAGACATTATTCAGAATCTACAGTGTCCCATCAAGAAGAAACCTCTTTGAAAGTCTGCACCTGTCTTCTCCTCTTACCCGGATGCTAAGCCTACTTCTGCCTTCAAAACACTATGGTTTGGGGTGGTAGTCTTAGAGAATGCTCCTCCATTTCCATTTATCTGGTGTTCCCTCAGCATTGAACTCAGGTCAAGCAATTCCTGCAGAACACCGAGGATGAATTCCTCTCAGGAAGGTGCTTCAGCGTCATGTGGTATTGATGTGGCCCATTGTGAACTGAAGCCGATGACTTGGTAGGGGTGGGATCTCATGGAGAGAGAATGTGGGCTTTCGTAAATGTTTTGTTACTCTTCTTTCACTGATTATTTTAACCACCTATTACTGACTCTTGTTTAAATCAATTATTATTGCAGTGGTTAATAAACAGTAAAATTTGAATTCCCTTAAAATCCTTCTTACCCCAATTACTAGTTTGTTTTCTGTTGTAAGGAACCTATTAATATATGCATTTATTTATCTACCATCCATTTGTCTATCCACCCATTCACTTACCAATAAATTAATCTATCATCTATCCATATACACACCCACCTACTCAACTATTCATTTATCCATGCGTATACCTGCCATCTAATTACACATCTATCCACCTATCAGTCTCTGTATTTACCCATCCATTTACCCACCATTGATCTGTCCATCTATCTATCCATCCATCCATCCATCCATCCATCTGCTTACTCATATAGCGATCCATACACCCACCCATCCATTTATATATCCACCCATCTATCTACAAATAAAATCATCTATCATCAATTCATACAGTCACCCATCCATTTATCTACCTACTCACCTATTGATCCATCCATTCAACTATCCATCCACCCACTCACCCCCCCCCCACACCCAGTCAAGCATTCTTTAATCTGTTAATCTATCAGTCCATCTTTGCATCTGTGCACCCACTCAGTCACCCACATTAGCATGCACATGGGTCTCTGCTCTCTGCAACATGCACTAAAGTTAAAGTTCAAGTTTTAAAGTTCAAATCCTCCCAGAGTTGGCTGGCAAGAGCGTGTAAGCTACCCCTGTCTCTTGTGGACATTTCCCATAATTCTGTAATCTTTTCCTTACAGGACAGTTGACGCTCATTTCCTGCTTCCTCTACCTGGGCCATTTTCCAAGCCCTGTAGCTTCTTTCATGGAACAGTCTTCCAGGCATCCTTCCTTCTGCAGTCATCCTTCTGCAGGCATCCTTCCTTCTGCAGGCATCCTTCTGCAGGCATCCTTCCTTCTGCAGGCATCCTTCTGCTCTTGATACTGTGTTTATGAATCATTGTTTCTAAAGCTTTGCAAGGAAGAGAGCCAAGAAGAGTGTTTTTTTTTCTAAACCAGTGTGTATCACACCCACATTTATCCTGATGTTTCCAGTTCAGATATGTGTGTACAGGATTTGTGTTTTGCTATTTAACATCTTGGCTTTTATCTCTTTTATCTTACACCAAAGATCTTC
Organism: Mus pahari; assembly: GCF_900095145.1. NCBI lineage: Eukaryota > Metazoa > Chordata > Mammalia > Rodentia > Muridae > Mus > Mus pahari. Next base: position 51,768,435 of record NC_034606.1, read on the forward strand.
TTTCTAATACTATTAACATAATTATTTTCTTGCTTTGTCTAAAGTGTCACATCTTTCAAAATAACCATAACAGTGTCAAGCTTAACAGTTAAGATTTACATGGTTATTTTCTCGTCTTTTGATATATATATATATATATATATATATATATATATATATATATATATATCAAAAGAGCTTTGAACACTGGCTGTTTATATGTCATTGAATAACTGTTAAATGAAATGTCTTACATATAATGAGAACACTGTGTCCTATTGGGGAGGGGAGAGACAGAGAAACAGATACTGTATTGAGTAATTTGAAATGTAAAATAATTTCTCTCTTGAAGGCTGCACATCAGCTTATACAGTCATGTTTTTCCTTTCAATTTGCTTCTGATTTTTGCTCTAATGGTGGAGGCACTGGCTCTTGCTTTTGGTTAGCTAGCCTTGACTCTTCTGTCCATTCTTTGTGATGGCTGCATACTACTCCATCCACTGCAAGAATGAACCCATTTCATCTAGCCGTTCTACTGATGCCCATTTTTCTCAGACTTGTTTTCTTTTCTCTCTTACTATAACAAGCTTGCCTGCACCGGTGTGAATATGAACATTTAAGAGAACAAAGCTGTGCAAACGTGGATGCTTCCTGAAGGAGATAATATTGAATGAATGAAATGTGTTAAGACTGGGGTCAAATGAGCCTAGCGAAAGGACAGAGGGCACTATGGGGTCAGGGGTGTAAGGACAGCCAAGGTGCCTTCTCTGAGCACTCGGGAGAGCTGGGAAGGTTGTGCCTGCTGGTGTTTGAAGACAGGCAGCATTCGGGAAAGCAGAGTCCAGTAAGTGTGAGGGTCCATTGCAGGGATTGGAAGTGCCTTGCTTTCAACAAGAACTGGATGTTCTTATGCAGATGTCTGGTGGCCAGAAAGTCAGGCAAGCTGGGAGAAGGCAGAGGAGGAAGAAGAGGAGGAGGAGGAAGAGGAGGAGAAAGAAGAAGAGGAGGAGGAGGAGGAGGAGGAGGAGGAGAGATAGAGAAAGGGGAAAGTTGGAGGGGAAGGAAGATGAGGAGGAGGAAGAAGAGGAAGGAGGAGGAGAAGAAGAGGAAGGAGGAAGAAGGAGGAAGAGGAAGGAGAAGGAAAAAGGAGGAAGCAGGAGAGAGGGGGGAATGGGGAGATAACAGCAACCCTCACAAGAAAGCATCCAGTCCTCTCGCCAGGCTATGCATTTATGAGGATTGGGACATAGAGACAGAGGCTAAGCACTTGTCTCCACACTTAGAGTGGGTCTGGCCCTAGCATCTTTTGCCTGCTATGAAAGGCAGGGGAGAGGCCAACCTGGTGCTAACATGGTGATGTCTATAAGCAGAGGGCCGGTGGTGTTTGTGGATGTACTGGTGCCCAGATCAACATCATTTGAAACATGCCCTGAAGTGACCAGGCCAGCTGAAGCTGAAGGGTCACGTCAGTCTTGGCCTGCCTTTCCCTGTGGGCAGAGGTGGTGAGGATCAGGAGTCATCTCAGGCTGGAAGTGAACTAGGAGTATGCTGAAACCTGGGGCAGGGGCGTGGTTATCTAAGAAGTGTTTCCTCTCTCTCTCTCTCTCTCTCTCTCTCTCTCTCTCTGTGTGTGTGTGTGTGTGTGAGGAAAGGGATAAAGATCCAGGATGAGAACCAAATTATCCCCACACATTCTCTAACAGGCCTCAGAATGACTCTTCTAGGGAAGAGTCACCTGCCCTTAAGCCCTTACAGTTAAAGTGGCAGGAGGGTTGGCTCACTTAGTGAAATGCTTGCTGTGCATCTGTGTAAAAAACAAAACAAAACACACAAAAAAACAAAAAACAAAACAAAAAACCCCACAAAAAACAAAAAACAAAACAACCCCCCCAAACCTCCATGCATATAAAAACAAAACGAAAAAAATAAAAAAAAAAAACAACTTCCCCCTCCCCCCCAAAACCCAAAGTTGTGTGGTGGTAAATGCCCCTGACCCTGGGGCTTGGGAGAAGAAGAAAGGAGGAGCTCTGGGCTTGCTGGTCAACCAGCTTAGCATAATTAGCATGTTCTAGTTCAATAAGAGACTCCGTCTAAAAACAAATGAATAGACCGAGTGCAGTACAGAGCAGCCAATACCTTCCTCTGGCTTCCGTTACACACCCAAATATGTGTACAGGAACCTGCACATGCATGTGTGCACACACATGAATACAGGCACAAAACTTATGGTTAATGTCTGTGGTTTGCCTGCTTCTGGACCCTCAGCTTGGGAGCTTCCTGGAGTAGCTTGCAGATGGTAGTTTCAGAGACATGCTCATTCACGTATGAAGTGAGTTAGGTTCACCTTTGAATTAACTTGAATATGGAATCAGTAGTGTGGAGTAGTAATTTACATCTCAACAGCCATTGAACTTATTAAAGGTACTACTTATCCTCTCTTCAAAATGACCCTCGAGACTGGCCTCAAGCTGTCGTTGTCACGGGAGAGGGTGAAGAGGGTGAAGTTCCTGTGCACAGAGGCACCAGGCAGGCGCAGCAGGCTGGCAGCAGAGAGGGGTTGATTGAGGCTACCCGAACAACCAGACACAATTGGCCCCTACTAAAGGCAGATCATGTTCCAGGCAATAGTTTATTATGATTTAGGAGGCAGAGAATTGCACAGCATATGGTCAATAGGAGCTATTTGCTGCTTTCATAAGCCATTTTTCATATCATTAATTTTTTGCATATGTTTCATTAATTTTCAGGGCAATCCATATCCCCCCTTCCTGGGAAATACATCATTGCAGATGTGGGTGTTTCCTCACAGCCGTGTGCCATAATGTCAGCAGTGGTCTTAGAAATATAAAGATGTATGGTTTATCCAAACTAAATCCAGCATTCAAATAGTTCCTCTTTCATCCATCTATCCCTTATCTCTCCATTCCTTTATCCATTATATCCATCTCTTGTCTTTTTATCCATCCATCCATCCATGCACCCATCCATCCATCCATCTATCATCTCTCTACTCATCCATCCAATAATTAATCCATCAATCTTTGTCTATCTATATATTCTCATATCATCTATCCATTTTCATCCATCCATCTATCCATCCATGCATCCATTTATCCTCCCATCCACCTATTCTCCCAGCAACTCATCTCATCCACCATTATCCATCCATCAATCCATCATCCATCCATCCATCCATCCATCCATCATCCACCTGTCCATTCATCTATCCATTCACCATTCATCCATCCATCCACCACCCATCCATCATCCATCCACCACCCATCCATCACCCATCCATCCATCCTCACATCTATCTACCCACCCACACATCCACCCCATCCACCTAGGAACCTATTCATCCATAGATCCATGCATGCATACTTGCATGCATCCCTCCATTCACAGGCCCGTCTACTCTTTCACCATGTCTTTCTTCACATCTATTGAGTCTTTACAATGTGACAGGGTCTGAAACAGGCACTGGGCCTGCAGATAGATGAATAGAATGTAATCAACCTCTATGAGTTCATGACCACAGGAAGGACCCAGGCAGATCGATGGCAATTTTCCCTGAGTGCTGCACTAGAGATTGGTCCAAAGTGTTCTGAGAACCATAGGCAGGGCACCAGGAATTTGACTTGACCACTTTTCTGTTTGTTTGTTTGTTTGTTTTTTGTTTTTTTTTTTTAGAGAAATGGAACATTAATGTTGGTAGAATCAAGGGCAGGAAAGACAACTGGGATAGACGCTGTCACTCAACAGGACTTGACATGAAGAATTTGTAAATGTAAAGTTGACCAAGAATTGCCTGAACTTGCAAAGGCTATACAAGATGGGGAGATGACTGAAGAGAAGGGAGAGCTGAGGAAAAGAAGATAGACACCACTGGCCTTTGATGCAGGCCAGACATCCTCTTCCCTGAGCCACTACCCCTTCCTCTGCCTTCTCCTCTGGCATCACATTTAGTTGTCCGGTGAGCACTAGTGTCCCGGGTCTCACTCTCTTGTCAAGGTTTCCAGCTGCAGGCAGAGACACCTGAAGCACAGCCGTTTCTCCTAACGCTTGATGTGAAGGTACCAAGGAGTGATCTCTGAGCCCTCAGGACGCAGGCGCATGCTCACCTACTCTCTCCTGCCTTATCCACCGCCTTCCTTCAAAGCACTGTTGGCTTAGCCACAGGGTCACTTGACTTCCCACAGTGTCTCTTATTGTTCCCTAACCAAAGCATGTCTCACTTTGTCAGCAAGCATTTGTGCTATGCCCTGGTGATGGAGATACGCATGCCAATATCATAATTCATTAATCTGAGGGGCTACAGAGGGAGAGAGGATCCATCTATGGTCTAAGGGTAGTGGCGATGTGAATACAGGGAGAAGACTGATGACAGTCACCAGCAAGGTGAGAGAACCAGAAACTCAAAGTCGGGGATGAGGTGGTGACTCGTGGGGTACCCGAAAAGAGCAGCTATAGAGATTTGGGGGCAATGTCTGACCGGGTCAAGAGGGAACCGGATGGCCAGGACTGGGGATGAGAGTGTGCAGGTGGCCCAGGGGACTGTCCTGCCTGCTGAACTTGACTTCTCTTCCTCTACCCAGCTCCTTCCATGTTACTCATATATACTCAGCTATCCCTGCCTTCCAGAGGACACTCTTTGGCACACTTCTTTATGCTCTGCCAGATCTACTGTCTCCCAAAATGGTCAGTCCTCATCTTAAGAGAGACTTGGTCTCCAGCAGTCTATTAAGCTGCCAGTGGCTCATTGAATTCCATGTCTGGCCGGGTAGATGCTCTGGTACTCATCATCAGCTGGGTGCCTGCAGTACCTGGGTCAAGAGTGATGCTTCCATGAGGACCTTATGCTCCTACCTCAGGGAAACTGAGGCAGGGGCTTTCCAGGAATATGTATGCCTCTGTAACCATCAGGGAACAAGTAGGACCAGTGTATCTCTGAGCTAGTAACGGGGGCCTTGGGCTTATAACAAGAGCGGATGGATTCAGGTCCTCACACTACCCAGAAGGCTTCTGTTGTCTCAGAAAAGTTCTGGGAAGGGTGGGCAGCATGTTTGCAAGACAAATCTCTCTCCCTCACAACTGTGCCTGAGGCCAGCTCCAGTTTCCATCTTCGCCCACACTCACTGCTTTCAGCCAGAGCAAGCTACAGAATCCTCTCTGTCTGCACCGAATTCCCAAGCATGCGGGCGGGGTGCTTGCTGACAGGGAAAGGAAGCAGACTGTTTCCAATTGTTTATTTGACAAACCTGACTAAGTATTCAATAAGTTATCCTTCAAAACACCCTGTCAAAAATCATCAGGATGGGAGATGGTGGTCCAGTCTTCTCAGGCGGGGAGCACGGATGTGAACATGGTGCAGCTGGGCTGACAGGAGTCTGCCACTGAACACACCTGCTACTTGTCTGTTGTTGAGCCTCCTGGGCCCTCTGAACCTGGAAAGAGACCCCGTGATACACACCGTCCAAGGCTATTAAGCTGCCAGCGGCTCATTGAATCCCACGTCTGGCCCTGTAGTTGCTCTGGCACTTATTATCAGATGGGTGCCTGGAGCACACAGGTCAGGAGCAATGCCTCCCTGGCTCAGGGAAACTGAAGCAGGGGCTGGCCAGGGATGTATATGTCACCTCACTGTCAGGGAATAAGTAGGGCCAATGTTATGCCAAATATTGTAGACTTCTTTGCCTTGAGTGGTCAGGATAGCTTGGGTGGGCACCTACCCTCATGAGAGGATTTGAGTCAGTCTGACCTTAGCCTAGAGTAGTGCCAAGCAACTCTGGCAGTCCCCCCCCCCCACAGATGCTAGGGGTAGAGTAAGAATTAGACATTGTTATAGATGTTGTAAGGTTGAGGTGCAGGTAACCTTCCGCTCTCATCTCCCTATGTCACAGGGTGCCAACAACTGTCCTGTGCCAATCTGTGAGCCACGGAGCCCGTGCCAGCCCTGTGGACCCCTGTACCAGCCCTGTGTTCTCTCTGCAGGCTGTGTGAATGAGCCATGGGAGTTGCTCTCCCCTGGATTCTGGCTGTTGGGAATTAGTGCTCCCTTGTTGTGCTGTCTGGGTTTTTTTTTCCTTCTTCTTCTTCTTCTGCTGTGTTTTGTGAGCCATTACAAATCCTCATTTAGAAGACAGAATGGGTTATTAGATTTAATGTTTGAAAAGAATGCAACAGAGTGGGAGCATCCGATGCATAAGCCTCCGAGGCGGTGCTTCCGATTGGCTGAGTGGGCTTACCCTAAATGGCCCTTCTTTGTCCCTGTCATCTCAGAACAGAGCCAGAGGAGATAGAAGCCAGGGAGAGGTCTGGGAGAGTCTAGTGATTTCTACACAGGGAGCCTTCTAGGATTTTGCCCTTGGCTAGCCATGGTCAGTGTGAGGGCAGGAGAGTTTCCTATTGGCTGTGGGAGGAGTCAGTCTGTTGGTGTGTAGTTGTAGGGTGTGGGACTTCCTCTAGGACATGGGAAAGAAACAATGGAGACTAGAGACCAAACAAAGGGACATGGTGCTGCTGATGCTGGCCCCTCGGGGGTGAGAAGTCCTGGGTCTAGGATTGAAAACTGAAGTCTGGGATGGGCCATAGCTGCTCCACAGAACGGAAATGGGATGG
>NC_034606.1:51775754-51780754 GCF_900095145.1 Mus pahari
ATGGGATGGACCATAGCTGCTCCACAGATTGGAAACTGCTCGACTCACCGCACTTATGGGAGGTCTCCTGTGAACCATGTCCTGGTGTGGGGGTAGGGGTGCTAGTAGCTTAGTCATTCCAAATAACCTGCTTCTACAGCGGGCAGTGAAAAAAAAAAAAAAAAAGCCTGCAGATCCCTGAGGAGAAAGGCTAAGGTAATTAATGGGAAACTGAGGTCTGTATTGTAAAGTTTGCTATGCAATGGTGTCTGCTTTCCACTTGCCATTAAGTGTGCAGTGTGTGACAAGGGACACAAACCTGCCCATTTGTTTGTTTCTGCAGTTGATGAGCTCATGTTGGAAGGTTAACTTCAACTTCATGGTGTCCTTTCAGCGCTTAAGGACCTTCCCTCTACAAGGATATACAGGTATCATGCATGGTCTTTGGTTGTCCCCTCGGTATGACACAGTACAGAGTATGTCTCTCATCTTGGGGTCTTCTTTCCAAGCCTATGACTTAGTCTGATGAGGAGAAAATAAGACACTTTCAAGTTTAAGTGCAGGGGTTCTCAGCCCCATGCCAGTCAGGTGTTCCCGAAGACCATCAGGCTGGCAAACACCTTCGAAACAGAGAAACTGTTCATCAGAACCTCTGGAATCAGCGTTCCAGGTGGTCATGAGCTGGATGGCATGTGTGCTGGGAACTGAACGCAGGTCCTGAGCAAGAACAGCACAAGCTCTTTACTGCTGAGCCATCTCTGGAGGATCATGGTGCAGTTTTAAACAAGGCAGCCCACACTGGGTCAAGCATTCTTTTCCAATACATTAATAAATGATGCCTTGGTTGCTATGGTTACCTTTATTTTAAAAGAACATTTTTGAGAGTTTCACATTATCGGTAAAAAGTAAAAAAAAAAAAATCAATATTGAACTTCTATAACAAGAGAGAGAGAGAGAGAGAGAGAGAGAGAGAGAGAGAGAGAGAGAGATCTATACAGTGCTAAGAGGATTTTTCACCTCTTCCTTTCATATTCAAAACCAAAGAAAACCAAAGCCCTCACCTTTGAATAAGTTCTCAGTGGTCCCACACACCACCCTCCTTCCTTGAGGCAGAAAAACTGTCAGGCCTGTGGATAACTTCAGCCTAAGCAGGCCCCACTGAGGGTTGCTTTCAATTTGTTCCTTTTGGGTCAGGTGTCCAAGTCATACCAAAAACTGTAGCTGGAGGTGGATGGGTGTTTATTGGCCAAGCCTTGGCTGCATGGCTGGCCTCTTGGTGCAGAGGAGGAAGCCAGCCTCATGTGAATGGCAGGAGCTGGGGTACAGAGGTATCTCAGGAAGGAAGTTAGGTAGTTAAAGGTGGGATGGGTGCCCTAGACTCACTAGGACTCCAGAGAGTACAAGAGGGTAAGGACCAGAGAGTGTCTCGTGTTGGATTCTAGAGGTGATGGCTTCGGAGATACTGGGGACAGAGGTCCTGCTACAGGGAGATGAATGGGAAGGGGCCAGACAAGCTGGGGAAAGCCAGAGAAATGAGGCCACAAAGAAAAGGAGAGTGTGGGAGGCGAGACACCACGCAATGCCACCTCCCAAGTGCCACCTGCGGTGCTAAGCATGCCATACCTATTAGCTCATTCATTCTGAGCCCCGGAAAGTAGGTGTTGTGATCTGTGTTCATGCCTCTCTGTTCAGCAAGAAACACGGGTTCTGAGAGACTCATTAACTTGGCCCAGGCCACCCAGATACTGGTGGTAGCGTTGTGAGGAGGAGACTCGGTAGGCGGTGCTAGTTACTGTTGGGGTTTGGTCTGCTGCTGGGTATTCAAATGCGAGATTCTGTACCCCAAGATCTGGTGACCCCAAGACCGCAGATTTTCACATATACCGGCCTTCGTTGTGTAAACCGTGCTCCCCAATTATCCCTGTTTGGTTAATGAAAGTTATTGGCAGCCTGTAGTTGGGCAGAAGAGGGGTAGGCAGGGTTAAAGGTTCCCAGGGCTTGGGGTGTCAGGCAGGGACCACAAGGGAGAAGAAAGAGAGAGGGAATAGGGTGATACGGACCATGAGCTTGTGGCCACGAGGGCTAGCCTGATGACGCAGGAGCAGCGCAAAGGAAACATATGGCAAGCAATATATTGGGGTTTAAGGCATGAAAGCAGTCAAAATCGCTTAGAGGGTTGATATCTGCCCAACTCCAGTGCTTTAAAGCTTATTATAATTCTAAACTTCTCTATGCCTTTCTTGTGGGCAAGAGCTGGTTAAGGAACTGCCGCCATATTAATTAATTCTATTAACCATAGAATATTTAAATCACACTGTGAGTTATGATGCAGTTAAAGAGGGGGCAGTTGGTTAGTGAGAGGGGAATAAAATAGGACCCCAGGGGCTTTGAAAGGGGAAAAAGCTTAAACTTCTGTCATGACTGCGTGGGTTTGGGGCACAGCAGGGGGTCTATGGGGCTCTGGGAGTCAAGGTGACCCTGCTTCCTACCCCTAGTCTTAAGAAGTGGGTTTGGGGACTCTTATTGAGAATCTCCCTGACTATCTTAGTTTCTGATGGCTGCCCCTGCCTCCAAGTGGCAGAGACCTCAATGGGAGCTCTCACTTCAGGCCTGGAGCTTTGCCCAAGGTCAAGTTTTCCTGCTGTGTCCCTGACCCTTCTTGAGAACTTGATCTTTGTAGGAATGTGCTGTCACATGTATTCTTTTTTTTTTTTTTTTGGCTCATTTTCCCTCTTTTAAAAGTAATTCTTTTTTTTTTTTTTTTTGTCTTTCCCCATAGTCTGCATGATTCAGAGGTAGACTCCCATTGAGTGGTGTCACAAATATTTCCAGGGGAGCCTGACCAGGAGACACTACTGAGTTAGTCTCGTTCTTTTCTCTTGATAGTGACCACTCTCAAGCCAGGATAGAGTGTAGCTGCCCTTGGTGTTCAGCTGGACATCCTCTTCCACCTTCCCAGGGACTTCTGCATGGTGGTTGGCCCAGATCCTTAGCTCTCAGTCATCAGTGGGACTGATGGAAACTCATTTATTTTCCCCTATGAGATTGGCTCAGACTTCTGTCCTCTTCAGAGCAAGCCCATGCCCTGAGCAGACAGACCTCACACTCTTCTGTTACTGGGCACATGCCCTGGGCTAGACTCTCCCTCCTTCCCTTCTATGACTGGAGACTCCGGAAGCTTAGGTGTAAGTGATTCCTCACTAGGTGCCCCTGGGAGCTCACGAGTCAGTTTTCCACAGTTCTGAGCACACTCTGGAGGAGGAGTGAGCTGTGGCATAGACCTGGCGAGCTCAGCTCACACAAATTACATTTTCCAGATCATAGATACTTTTAATGCAGATTCGCACAAGCCATCAATAATACCATGGGAACAATGCCTTTCCTCGTAAGCCCATCGTAAAAATAAACACTGTGACGGGATCCCATTGCACTCTCTGTGATGCACTACTCACTCTGGGGGGCAGAGGGAGTGTTGAACATTCAACAGCTGTCTGATTCCACAGTCTGGCAGACAGATTTGTGAGGAGCAAGAGGACGTGAGGCAAGTCAGGATGCTGGGCTGAGGGAGAATATTCTGGAACTACAGGTGGAAGGCTCTGCGCAGTCCAGGCCCTGGAGTGGCAGTACCAGCTGGACTCCTGAAGGGTCGGCATTCTTCTTTAGTAGTGCATGTACTTGGGTATGTGAAAGGCCTTGCTACACCACCATGCTGGAACCTGCTTCCACCTCCCCCAATATCTCCCAGATGTGTTGATACCTTCCTGGACCAAGTTTCTTCGAGCCTGGCCTCTCCTAGGAAATAACCTAAGTCTTGGTGAACAGCTAAGGAATGGTGGCTCTGTGGCCTGGTTCAGACCTCTTCAATGCAGGCTCTGAGAGAAACTCTGGCCTTCCGAGGTTGGGACGGAGCCCACGGGTAGCCTTGGGTGCTGCAGCTCTTCTCTTCCACGCTCCACCTAGTCTCACCCTACAGAGGAGCCAGGACCCCAGGATTCCCAGTCTCACTCCTCCTGGCTCTCAGGTCTCAGGGAGGGAGGAGCATTGGTTAATCCCTGAGTGGCATGCCTTCTTTCTTATGGAGGAATGGGGACACCTTAGCAGCCCACCTCTGAGCTTTGGCAGAAGTGAGCAAGCCTTTGAACAGTGGTTCTCAACCTTCCTAACGCTGGGACCCTTTAATGCAATTCCTCATGTTGTGGTGACTATCCCTGCAATCATACAATTATTTCATTGCTACTTCATAATTGTAATTTTGCTACTGTGATTAATCCCAATGTAAATATATCTGATATGCAGGATATATAATGTAATCCCAAAGGGGTCACCACAGGTTGAGAACTACCTTAGCACCTCTATGGCACCATGGCTACCTCTGGCCCAGCTAACATTTTCTGGTGTTTTTATTGTTTGTTTTCTTTTCTGTACCCCAGGCTCTTGATGTGATTGGTGAGATAATTCTGGGGCTAGGGCTCTGGAAAGAGTCAGTAATCTAACAATTACACGGAATGTGGCTCTGTGGCCTGGTTCAAGCCTCTTCAATGCCAGCTCTGAGGGAAACTCTGGCCTTATAACGTTGGGGCAGAGCCCACTGGTAGCTTCAGGTGCTGAAACCTGGGACCTTCTTATTCCTCAAGTGCCCTATACAGCTTCCTGGCCTTTCTTGCTCCCTGATGAGTGGTGAGTGGTAGGAGCCCTCTCCCTTGACAAGGTCCTGGTCCTCTTGGGAAGGGAGGCAGTTACTAAAGGATGCCCCACTACATCTGTATGATATGGGTAGAGCCAGCGGAAACCAGAGACGTCTCTCAGTCAAGCAAGGGACCGGGGACCACAGTGTTGGTGCCAGAGGACAGCTGCAATGTTGCTGGGCTGCAGGGACAGTAGGCTGTGGGGATGGTGGGCTGTAGGGATAGTGGGCCTTGGGGACAGTGGGCTGTGAGGACAGTGGACTATGGGGATAAAAGCTGACCAGTTTCCAGAGCTGGTGACACAGCTAGACTATTGTTACGCTGAACAAAACTCCC
>NC_034606.1:51783254-51819148 GCF_900095145.1 Mus pahari
CATGTCCGTTTTCCTGCCTTAGAGTCCTAAGTGAAGAGAATTCTAGGCGTGAGCCACCCCCCCCCCACAGTCCTGTTTTGTTTTTTCATCCATTTGTCTGTGGAGGAGCCTTTGGGCTGACTCTCTGTCCTGGATACCATGACTCCTGAAGCAACACACGGGAGTAAAGATGTCAGATTGTGACGACTTGAAACACCCAGACTTCATCTGGGGCATCTCAGCGAGGACAGTGGGCATGTGGGCATGTGGGCATGTGGGCATGCCTGAGGAGGATTTTATTAGTTGGGTTAATTGACTTGTGAAGGTCTGCACAATTGCATGGTCTGGGTATATGAGCTAGGGAGAGAGAGGGGAAAGAGGAAGGGGAGAGGGGAGGGAGAGAAAGACAGAGAGAGAGAGAGAGAGAGAGAGAGAGAGAGAGAGAGAGAGAGAGAGAGAGCACAGACCATCAACCCCATCACTTTCTGTTCTTGACTGTGGATGTAACCAGCAGCTTCAAGTTCCTGCCACCCTGGTTTCCTTTCAATGGTGGACCTGAACCAGAATTTTGAGTTAATCTATGCCCTTTGCTTAAAGCTCGGGTAAGGTATTTTATCATATTGACAGGAAGGGAAACTAAGACAGGGGTCAAAACTATCCATTTCCACTTTTTTGGTGTTGTTGGTTTTTGTTTGTTTGTTTGTTTGTTTTTGTTTTGGGGGGCAGGGTTTGAGACAGGGTTTCTCTGTGTAGCCCTGGCTGTCCTGGAACTCACTCTGTAGACCAGGCTGGCCTCGAGTTCAGAAATCCGCCTGCCTCTGCCTCCCGAGTGCTGGGATTAAAGGTGTGTGCCACCACCACCAGGCCCATTTCCACTTTTAAAGTATATCTCCAGGGGGTGACTTGCTAGGTGACCATTAAAGTCTCATCATCTTAGTCTGGGTTTTATCATCACTGTGAAGAGACACTGTGACCAAGGCAATTCTTATGAAAGAAAAGTTTCAGAGGTTTAGTCCAGTATCACCGTGGTAGGAAGCTTGGCAGTGTGCAGGCAGACATGGTACTGGAGGAGCCGAGAGTTTTACGTCTTGATCCACAGGCATCAGAAATCACTGGATGTGTTTCCCAGTGGTGTAGCTTGAGCATTTTAAGACCCCAAAGCCTCACTTCCACAGTGACATACTTCCTCTAACAAGGCCACACCTCCTCCAAGAAGGCCACACCTCTTAATAGTGCCACTCCCTGGGGGGGGCAGGCATTCAAGCATGTGAGTCTATGGGGACTATGCCTGCTCAAACCACCACACTCAGGCTGTTGTCTTACACACGTATGTGCTAAGTTCAACCCTTATGAACTGTGAGAGGTTTTCTCTTCCTCCACCTTGTTCTCACTCATCTTTTGATGAGAGCCAGGCATCAGATCTGAGGTGATAGCTCCTTGTCCCTGTGATTTTAATGAGGAGTGTATGGTGTCCTAGTTAGGGTTTCTCTTGCTGTAATGGAACACCGTGACCAAAAACAACTTGGGAAGAAAAGGGTTTATTTGACTCACAGTTCCACAACATTGTTCATCCCTGGAGGAAGTCAGGTAAGGAACTCAAGCAGGGCAGGAACCTGGAGGCAGGAGCTGATACAGAGGACATGGAGGGGTGTTGCTTACTGACCTGCTCTTCGTGGCTTGCTCAACCCAGCGCCACCAGCTGCCCGGTCCTCCCCCATCAATTAAGAAAATGCCTGAAAGTCAGATCTATGGTGACGTTGTTTTCAGTTGAGCTTCCCTCTTTTCAGATGACTCTAACTTGGGTCAAAATGACAGAAAGCAAGCCAGCATGGTGTGTTAATCTATACTGTAACTATACGTTCCACACGTATACACATAGTCATTTGAATGAGAATGTCCTCACTGGCTCAGACGCTGGAACTCTTGGTCCCCGGTTGGTGGCACTGGTTGGGGATGCCTGGCCTTGCAGGAGGAAGCACTGGAAACGGCTTTGGAAGTTTATAGCCTCATCCTCCTTCCACTTTGATCTCTCTGCTTTGTGATGTGGATGGAAGTCTACTTTCTCAGCTTCCTGCTCTAGCAGCCACGCCTGTCTCTTGTCATACCTCCCCATGACGGACTCAAGGACCTCTGGAACGGTAATTCTGAATAAACCCCTCTTTCTACAGCTTCCCTTGCTCAGTCTTTTTTATCACAGCAGCAGAGAAGTAACTAATACAGTCATTTTTCTTTCTCCAGTGCTGGGGATTGAACCCAGGACCTTGCACACTCTACCACGGAGCCCCCGTCCTCAGACTTTCTGTAAGGTTTTACAGTTTTGAGGCAGTCTTTTTTATTGCTGGGGCTGGCCTTGAGCTCACTCTGTGATGTAGGCTGGCTTTGGGTTTGCCATCCTCCTGCCTTAGCTTCCTGAGCATCTGGTATTACAGAAATGTTCTTATCACTATCTCACATGTAATAATTCCAAAACATACTGTTGACCATTAAATAAGCATAACTCAGCTAATTAAAAATAAAACAGAGAGAGGGTTGGTAAGATCTATAATGGGTAAGGGTGATTGCCCCTATGCCTGATGACCTGCCCCTCCCCTGAACCTATAAGGAGAGAACTAACTCCTACAAAATAGTTCTCTGACCACAACATGTACACACACACACACACACACACACACACACACACACACACACACACACACCCCAAGCAAAATGTCATTACAATATAAAAATTTAAAGCAAGGGTTTCATTCTCTAGCCTTGCTTGCTTCCTGGAACGCAGCAGTGGGGGAGATGGGAAGCAGAGGAGAGGACTCCAACCTTGAACACTCTATTAGCGAGGCTCCCTGTTCAGCCTCTCAGGGTCAGCCCCAAATTCCTGCATTGGCACGGACTCAGGCGTGGGAGAAAGGGCTCCTTGGGATTAACAAAAGACCCTCCAAGAACACTGGAAATTTCAAGACTCTGAAGAGTCTCTTCCAGCAAACAGGGACGGAGACCAAATATAGATTTTTTAATATACCACAGTGAGACATTTCTAGAATGTTCCCGTGAGTAATATGCCTGCTGTAAAGTAAGACGCCCCACCTGGATGGAGCATTTATCTACACAAAAGAGGAGACATACATCAGACACTTCTTCCCCACCCCCTTCCAGGAACGAACATTTCGGCTCCTGAATCAACACTGGACCCCTTGAGCCTCCTCGGTCCCCTGAGATCCCGCTGCCAAATGGTCCCTATTAGTCAAGGAGTTCTAAAGAATCAATAGGGAGAATGCTCAGCGAGGCTCTTGGGCTGCCGCCAACCCTCTACTCCTTCCCCGGATGAAGGATGGCCACCGGGGAACACGGAACTGAAAATAAGTCACATTGATAGGGTGCAAACCATTCGCCCAAGCAATTTTTTAAAAAGTTTCTCAGCCCCTCCCTGCCTCGGCTGGTAGTCTCTGATGATTTTGCTTACTTGGCGAAATTGCTCTCAACTGCATCATTGGGGGGGGGGGGGGACGGGGCACACAGCCTGCTGTTCTCCATAAGCCTTCTTGTAATTTTAATTTGCTGGACAAAGGCACCCACACACAGCAGGCATGAAATACCTGGTGCTGTGCACGGGGAAAACACTCCTTCTTAGAAGGAGCAGCCGGGTGCTGAGTGAAGTCTTTTGGCTTTTACAGCCTGTTATTTTCATTCTTCTTGTCTGTGTGGCACGTGGACCTGCGGATCCCCGGTTTGAGGGACCGATAACCATTCCCACATTAAGGCAGTCAGTGGAGAGGATTGATACCAGGACATACGTTTCCTTCCTTGCTTTGTGACTCCTGCATGGGCTGCCTTAGAGCCCGGTGTTTCCCTCTCAGGAGAACTTACAGCCCATCTGGCTTAGGAGAGAGATAACTCACACACGGAAGACCTTTCAGGTACCTCCAGCTCTGATGAACCAGGATGCTGTTTATTAGGCTAGTTTATCTGAAGCTACAAACACTGCAGAGAACATCCAGGCTATGCACCACACCGCGGATCCACGTCCCTTGTCTGGAGAAGCGGGGTGAATCCTTGACTTCAACGCCCACCTACTCCCAGACTCATGGGTGCTCAGTCTTCCCTCTTTATAGAAAGTGCTCTTTACCATGTCCTGGTGGTCATGCAGAAAAAAAACGCCCCAAGTGGTTGCCCTGGCATCAGACCCATACCCATCACTTGAGCCTTGCCTAGCTCTGGCTTCTCAGAAAGGTGAGCTGCCTCCTGGACACCACCAGACTGACACTCAGGACTCCTTAGGGCCTTGGGATTGGTTCCTTCAGGGAAGCCTCTGTGAACTACGGATTATCATTCAAATGTTCCCAGGACAGAAAAGGAGCTGTGGGGAGCTGTCCCTCTCACCCACAACAGCTGTCAGCTTTCAGGAAATGCAATTGCGCTCCGCTCACATATGGCGCATGGGTGGAAACCTGATTACTTCTAACATTTTATCTGGTTCCAGCAAGGCTCCTCTTGGCACCAGGGGCAGAAATAGAATAAACACAACTCAGATTCACAAAGGGCTTTGCAGCCTCTACTGGGTCATGGATTCTAAGACATGTAGCATTGGGCAGCTCGTTCTGTAGTTGAATATAAGTAGAGGGAGGGGTGGCTTGCAAAAGGCCACCTAGATTTAGGACTATGACAACAGGACCGCTCCGTTTGCTTAGTCCCAAAGGCATAAAGAGTTGACAGTCTTGCACTGGTCTTGTGTGGGTCGCTATAGCTGCTGGGGAAGTCATGAGCGCCATAACCCCATGGCCTGTTGGTCACGGTATAGCATCCCCTGATCCTCTAGCTCTTACATTCTTTCTGTTCCTCTTCCACAATCTTCTCTGAGCTTTGTGAGAGCGTTGATAAAGATGTCCTGATTAGGGCTGAATACTCAGTTGTCTCTTTTCAGCAGCTTGACCAACTTTGACTTTTTGCATCGATTGCAACCCACTGCAAACAGAAGCTTCTCTGCCCAAGGTTGAGAACAGCCTAGGTCCTGTGTACGGTATACATAGTTAGAAGGCAGTTTGAGAATTTGATGATTTGGTAAATTGACACAACAGGTTCCCTCTGTGATCCTGTGATACCTCCTAAGTATGGGCACAAGATAGGTACAAGATCCAACTAACCAAAATTCAAGCAACTAACCAAAATTCAAGCATGGACAGGGGAAGAGTTCTCATGGCCCCGTACCCCTCCCCCAGGCTCCTGGCAACCAGGGGCTCTTTATCTGTCTCCATTTCTAGAAGGTCTGTATGGATTTTTTTTTTTTTCAGTTAAAACTAGGCCCATGTGGTTCTCAAATACCTTCTCATGGTTTGACAACTCACTTTTCCTGCTGAATACTATTCGGTTCCTCTAGAGGGGACACAGCTGATTTATCCACACGCTTACAGCTGGTCTGTTCTGCACTTCCACAATCATGGATTGCTGGGAACATCTGTGCGTGGGCTTCGCAAGTTCTCGTCTCCACTGGGAAAAATGTCTGTGAGTGCAGCGGGCGGTTGGGTGGCATGGTAAGACAGTTTGGTTTTATAAGTTCCCTGCTCTTTTTCTGAGTGCCATGCCATGGTGGGTTCCCCAGAAGCAAGGCCTGGGCTCCTGGGGTACCATGCCCTCATCAGCCGTGGTATCTCCTGGTTCCACTGGGGGGTCTGAAAGCCAGGCCTGTGCTGGGATGGTCTCTGTACCCAGTCAGTGTTCAAGGCTGGCTTCAGGACCTCAGCCCGAGGAGTTGTTCTGTGTTCTAGATTGCTGAGACGTTCTCCCCTCCCACAATCCTCATCTTTTCCACACTCAACAGTCATTTGTCTGATCCCGAGTTTTTCTCCTTGGTCTGTGCTGAAGCAGAAAGGAGTGGGCATGGCAACACAGCTCCAGAAATCCTCCGTGAGGATTAGCAGAGACTGGCTGTGTTATGGGAGCCATTAGAACAGGAGCAGTAGGAGTGGCCTGAGGTGGAGGCTAGGCAGGAAGGGCGTTGCCTAGCTGGCCTGCAGCTCTCGCTCGCTCCCTAGGTGCCCAGTGTCCGAGGCTTCCTGTCTTCCTCTCTCCAAGCTGCTGACACCAGTAGCCTTATGGGTAACTATTCTATTCCATTTTTTAAGATACTTGTTTTCCCATGAGAAGCTAGTGGAATCCTTTTTCTAAAACATGAGGTGTAGTGATTTCATGCTTTGGGGGCGGGGGTAGCTAGACATTGTTTCTTTTCTTTTTCATTTTTTGTTTTTCAAGACAGGGTTACCCTGTGTAGCCCTGGCTATCCTGGAGCTCCCTCTGTAGACCAGGCTGGCCTTGAACTCAGAGATTGTCCTGCCTCTGCCTCCCCAAGTGCTGGGATTAAAGGTGTGCACTGCCAGCCATCTCCTGGCTGGACATTGTTTCTTAAAGAGAGAGTGAAGAGGACGGAGTCTGCTCTAAGAGAAGGTGAGAAGGGTGGAGTAGCTTGCAAATCAGACATGACCTGCCTTAAAATGGAACCCGTGGTCAGTGAGGATTCAGCTCTCCCCACAGCCCCTTCCTGTCACCCTCTTTGTCCTACGAATACAAACTCCTCTCTCCTGGACCCCTTCCACCTGAACATGACTCAGACTCCTCTAATAGACTATGTCCTTGGGCTCCAGTTGAGCTGGTCTTGATTTCTACCTGGAAGCCCATCTCCCTAAGGCTTGGCAGTGTTCAGGTCCCTGAAGCTTCATAGATGATGTTCAATGTCTGCAGTTAATTGTGTGGTTAGCTGATGTGTGTTACTGGGTGTCCCACTCCTTGCCTCTTTACTGTGATAAAATACTCAAGGAAAGCAATGTAAGCAAAGGTGGAGGGGGGGGGTGAGCGTTGTCTGGACCCACAGTCTTAGAGGACAGCTCTCTTAGAAGGAAGCCAGAGCAGCGCAGCAGCAAGGAGGCTGCTGGTCACACTGCATCTGCAGTTAGGAAGCGGGGCTGGTAGTCCTGGAGGCTGGGAGGAGAGAGGCAGAGCAGGGTGAAAGCTGGTGCTCTGCTCACTTCCCCTCATCTCACAGCAGGTGCCTTCTGCAGTCAGGTGGCTCTTCCATCCTCCGTTAACCGGCTCTGGAAGCACCTTCTTGGGCATACCCGGAAGTGTGTTTCCATGGTGATTTGAAATCCTGATAGGTGGGCACTGAAGACTGCCGTGACAGCAAGGCGATCCATGAAGAGTTCACTGAGCAGAGAGTGTGGGACCTGCTTTTTGACGCCTCTGTGTCCCTCAAGCATCCTTCTGTGGATGTCCTTTCTGCTGACGCAACATTCATTTTTCTCTCCAAACGTTCTGTGTCCTGCTCTGGTAGAAGGGTCTCACGGTCTCTAACTGGGGTCTTTATGGAGTTCCTCTGTCTCATCTGCTGATTGTCTTCCTGTCTTTCCAGGTCACATGCTGTCACTGAGCTAAGCAAACCCAGATTACAGAGCCACCCTAGGATATGGGGTGGGTTGCTCAGATTGAAGGTCCAGCTCAGTTGTCACTTCCGGAAGTGACTGTTGCTGTCATCAGTGCCATCGTTGTCGTCGTCGTCGTCATCATCGTCATCGTCATTGTTATCATCATTATTGTCATCATCATCAAGCAAGGTATTCATCATTAACCCTCCCTCCTCCTAGCTGTCCCCACTAAAACTAGACCCTAAGCAAGCCAGCAGAGAAGTTCTAGACAGAATCCAGGTCTCCAGTTCTGTGGCTCCCTCACCCCAGCCTGACCTGGTATCTTAAACATGGGCTCCATCATGGACAGCTTGAACCTAGGTTCAATCAGGCTTCATGAGTCTGGGTGACTCTGAGAATCTGTTTAAATCAAAATAAAACAGAGAAGCTTTGGAGGGAGTCTCCCAATCATGGCCTTCCCCACTGGCGCTTGCTTTTGCCAGTTTTCTTGAGGCCGTGACCAAATATCTGACGAGAAGCAACGTTAAGGTAACTCTAGCTCATGGTAGAGGGTACAGCTTACCGTGGTGGGGAATGCTAGGTGGTAGGAACAGCAGTAGAATCATGAAGCTTCTTGCTTACCCTGGGGGGATTATAAAGCAGAGACTGAAGGAGGTCGAGGTGGGTTAGAAGCCTTAAGACCCACTCCCAGCAATCTACTTCCTCCATCTCCACCCTGCAGGATGAAGGCTCCACAACCTCCCTCAGTGACATCATTGGTTTGGTACCAAGTACACAGTAATCTGGAGAAAAGGCTCCCCAGTAAACCCACAGCAGAGCTCACGAGCAGGGCCACTCACCGAGGGACCGTCCCTAAGTTTATGCTCCTTCCTAACTCTGCACTCTTGTCAATATGTTAGAAAAGGGAATTGATTGGACGTTGGTGTCTGGGATCCTGCAGCCTTGCTCTAAAGTAGAAATTTTATAAATAGGCAAAGCGAAGCATTTCTCATTGTCGATAAATAATTTATACATTGAAAAAATGCAGAACAGGAACACTTAATCACATTTAATATGCAGTCCTGGGAGGGAAACATGAAAAGTGTTTTCTTAAGAGGCTCATTTTAGGAAAGTTTTGGGAATCGGTGGAATTTTTTTTTACGTAGGAAAGGATTTGTCTCTAAGAACTTGTGCTTGGTCTAATGAGGAGAGGTCTAATGATGGTCTCTATACCATCAATACAATATGTGTGTTTAGGAACATGTGTAGATATGTGCATATATAACTACATCATATGTGTGAACACATGTATGTCTTACAATATATCACAGTACTATTTAGTTCTGTCAACTGATTACAATTTCATAGTCTCTAGACACCTATAAAGAGAGTCTCAGTAGGGGATTTTACACACTGGGTGAGTCTGTGGGCATGTCTTAATGCTATTATTTGATATGGGAAGACACAGCCCACTGTTTGGTGGCACCATTCTCTAGGATGGGGTCCTGGTCTGTATACATGAATGTAAAGATCAAGTTGAGCTTTCTCTCTCTGCTCTTGATTGTGAGAGGCACTAGCTGTTTTCAGTTCTGGCCTTGACCTCCTCCCAGTGGTGGGCTGTAACCTAAAATTGTGAGCTAAAGCAAACCTGTTCTCTCTTCTGAGTTGCTTTGTCCAGGTGTTTTATCACAGCAACAAAAATGAAAGTAGAAAAATATAAATATATTAAAATACTGTTTTCACTGGTGAAACATGTTCTGGTTATAGAATAAACTATTATTTTCTACAAATAATCACACTTTTATGTCTTTTCTTTTGTTGACATTTATTTTTTATATGTATGGATATTTTGCCTACATTTATGTCTGGATACCATATTTGTATAGTTCCTATGGAAATCAGAAGAAGGCATCAGATCAGAATCTAGAATTACAGATGGTTGTGAGCCAACGTATGGGTGCTAGGAATAAAACCCAGCTCTTCTCTTCTCTTCTCTTCTCTTCTCTTCTCTTCTCTTCTCTTCTCTTCTCTTCTCTTCTCTTCTCTTCTCTTCTCTTCTCTTCTCTTCTCTTNCTCTCCTCTCCTCTCCTCTCCTCTCCTCTCTTCTCTTCTCTTTTAATTTTTTTTGTTTTTGTTTGTTTGTTGTTTTGTCTTTGTTTCTGTTTTCAGGACAGGGTTTCTTTACATAGATCTGGTTGTCCTGGAACTAGCTCTATAGACCATGCTGGCCTTGAACTCCCAGAGTTCTGCCTGACTCTGTCTTCCAAGTGTTGGGATTAGAGGTGTGCATCACCACCATCAGGCTCCCCATCTTTTCTTAATGAAGGCGCTTTGACACAGAGGAAGAAGTTGCTCTCTGTGGTGATTATACTTCCTGGCTCTGTGAGATGCATCCACTCACGAGTGACAAACAGGTGTCATTGGAACATTCAAGAAAAATCTCTTTTCCCTGTAATTTTTCCTTGTGACCTTTGGAAAACTACCACTCTTCGCAGAACGATTAACCCCAGCCCAATGGCCACAGCTTGGCTGGCTGCTCTTCCTTCCTTCCATGCATTCTCATCATGGAGCATTGCTCAGATGCTGAGCGAGGACAGGGTTACCTGCCTCAAGCCTGCTGGGCTGTGGTCCCATCCTGTCCATATGCTCTTTCATCTCTACAGTCTAGGACTATTTCTTGGGCTTGCACACAGCATGGGAGTGGGGGAGCTCACACTAGGCTATGAAATACTCCTACTGCTTTGCTCACTGGGCCCTGAGAACCTCTGAGGCTCTGCATCCCTCCCCTTCCCTTAGCGATACCTGTAACTCTCTCCTTGGGATGGGTCTTTCTCCTCTCTCTCCCTTTCTCTCACCCTTAAGCCTTTCTCTTCCCTCTTCTCACTCCTCCCTATGTCTTCCCCCTCCCTGCCCTTCCCCTCCCTCACTGCCCCTCCCTCTGCTCCATGCTTCAGCTTTCCCTGTACTCCTATACTCATCCCTACACTCCTTTATTCATCCCTACACCCCTATACTCATCCCTGCATTCAATCTCCCCTCCCTGCCTCCCCCCTCTGTCTTCTCCCTCTTCTTTTCCTCTCCCTGTTCCTCTCTCCATGCCCTTTCTTTCCCTGCTCTCTCCCCCTCCCATCTTACTCCCCTCTGCTCTCCATGCTCTATACTGTCTCCTGAAGCCTGTACCTCTCACCGAGCCTCTGCTCAGAGCATCCCCGCCATGAGGTTCTGCACACCTGTGCTGTAGCCCTCCTATCTTGGTGACTGTCTCCCTGTCCAGATCCTCTACAGTATTTTCATGATCCATGGGGACTCCATGCCTACTACTTGCACAAACACATCTGCACACATCTCAGGGACTTACATGTTTTGTTTGTCCTCCTGTCTGGACCATCATAACCCTACAGTCATGTCAGTATGCCTAGTGCCTAGGGGCAGGTGCCAACCCAACCAGCAATCTATGCTAGTACAAGCCAACTATCTTAGTCAGGGTTTCTATTCCTGCACAAACATCATGACCAAGAAGCAGGTTGAAGAGGAAAGGGTTTATTCAGCTTACATTTTCCATACTGCTGTTGATCACCAAAGGATGCAGGACTGGAACTCAAGCAGATCAGAAAACAGGAGCTGATGTAGAAGCCATGGAGGGATGTTCTTTACTGGCTTGCTTCCCCTGGCTTGCTCAGCCTGCTTTCTTATAGAATCCAAGACCACCAGCCCAGGGATGGTCCCACCCACAAGGGGTCCTTTCTCCTTGATCACTAATTGAGGAAATGCCCCACAGCTGGATCTCATAGGGACATTTCACCAACTAAAGCTCCTTTCTCTGTGATAACTCCAGCTGTGTCAAGTTGACACAAAGCTAGCCAGCACACCAATACATTGAACAATCAAGTCACACAACTGCCCTGTAAGGAGCAAGTAGGGGGGTGGCTTTTTATGGAAATCAGGATTCCTCTCCCCAGGGAAGTGGGACAAGGTGTTACCTAGCTGCAGCTCAGTGGACAGTAGGTTGACAACCCGTCTGTTCTCAGCTAACCGGGGAGGTCCTGTTCTTGCCGTAGAATCTGCACATGTGTCCTTGTATATGGTTGCCATCTTCATGGTGTACAGTGGTAGTGCTGCCTCCTGGTGCAGAAGGCGGGTGTCAATTCCCAGCCTGCCCAGCTTTGTCTTGCCTGGAGGCCACCACTTCTCTAGCTGCAGCTCTTCATTTGTTAAGTCAGCAGGCGAGCAGGGCCTCCCCCTCACCTAGCCTTTGATTTTGGGTTCTCACTGATGCGATGAGCAGCCCTGCTCTTCAGCATGAGGTCCGGGCAGAGAGGACCTGGGTAATTGACAGCCTTTGCCCTCCGCAGCCTGGGAGGATCCAGCCTGCAAGGCCATGCCCAAGGGGTGGGCAGCCAGATGATGGGAGGGTGCCTGAAGGATGGGAGGACATCTTTTCTAGCAGTGCTTTGACAAGGACACACAGCATCATCCAGGGCTATGTATTTGTCTTTATCAAAGAGCATGCACAGCAGCCAATTATGGCTAGACATGGCTGGGAGCTAGAAAGCTGTGGCTGAATTTTTTTCTGTCCAGCAGAGCATGGCAGACATTGAGATCCAGAGAAGGAGCTCTGAGTTGAAACATGCCTCGGGGCCTGCAGCGGCCAGTCATGCTCCTGGAAGCAGAGCAGAGCACTGACTTTGGGGTTGGTCAGGAAGGTAGCACCGGGCAAGAAACTCCTGATCCACCTCCAAACATCAGAAGGCTGTGGGAGTGCTCTGGGCAGCTCTGCATGCCTGCCTCTGAGCAGATAGATGGCCCTGGGGACAGAGGTGAGCTGATTCCTTCTTCCTACTCCCAACAAGCCCATATTCAAGAGCTTTACTGTCTCTGGAAATGTGGCAAGTGCCAGACACATGCCCGATGCTGCTGGGAGCCCCTGGGACAGATGAGAGTTGGTGATATAAGCTAGATACAGAGGGATTCCCATGCTGTGTGGACTTGGGAAAGGCTGAGCTCCTAGGAGAGCAGAGAAGAGGGCTCCTAAAGGGTTAGGCAAGGAGACATAGGTCCAAGGACACATGGCTCCCATTACACAGGAGTGGGGACTAGAGAGCTGAGGTCCAGCATGTTGGCTGCAACTGATGGTCATGTACTACAGACTTGAACATTGTGTAGCAGATTTTAACTGCTCTTAATACAGGGAATTAATAGGTGTGAGCATTTGCCGGCTTTCCGTTGCTGTGACAAATGGCTGGGGATAATCAACTTAAAAAGACGACAGGTTTTTTTGACTCCCTTGCTGGAAGTTCTGTGTAACTAGTTTATGGTTGGTTGGAACTATTGCTCTGTGGCTTGTGGTGACCCAGCATGGGCAATGCTTGTGGCAGAACGAAAGCACTCACTCATAGCTAGAGAGTGAAAGGAGTGAGCTGAAACCCAACGCTCCCTTTGAGACTGTGATGCCAGTGACCCCCACATCAGGCCCTGTGTCCAGTAGGTCCACCTCCTCCCAATAGCACTGTACTAGGGAACAAGCTAGCAGCACCTGGCCTCTTGGGGCCCATCCCCACCCACAGGATGTGAGGGGATGGGTGTGTGAACTAGTTTGAATCACCCCATCTACACTGTATGTATATGCCAAAGAGAATTCATATCCCACAAATATGTGTAATAGTATAAATAATAGCACCAGGAAAGACAGATGAAAGTCCCACCCTCAGGCAGAAACCTGGGAAACAAGCTGAATAAGAAAGAACTAGATGGGTATGGAGCACTCCCAAAATGGAACCTAGCATGACCGAACTCCAGAAGACCCAACAAGCAGCTGAGGGAGTCAGAGCCAGATAGTTGTACCCAACCAATGGACAGAAGCAGCTGGCCCCTGTTGTTGAATTAGGGAAGGCTGAAAGAAGCTGAAGAAGAGGGCGATCCCGTAGGAGGACCAGCAGTCTCATTGAGTCTGGACCATCCAAATCTCTCAAACACTGGGCCACCAAACAGGCAGCAAACACCAGCGGGTATGAGCCCCCAACACACATACAGGAGAAGACACAGCCGGGTCTGTGCTCATTCAGAGATGATGCACCTAACCCTCAAGAGACTGGAGGCCCCAGGGAGTTTAGAGGTCAGGTGGGGTGGAGGGTAGGGATATCCATGTGGAGACAGGGGGTGTGGGGAGGAGGTATGGGATGTGGAGCAGTAGGAGAGTGGACAGTGGGGGTGGGGGAATAAAAAATGGAATGTAAAATAAATAAATAAATAAATAAATAAATAAATAAATAAATTTAAAAAAGAAAGTACTAGATGGCTGTATCACCAGATGTTGAAAGGGGAGTTGGTACGGCTTTCATGGCATGGCACTGTCCATAGCTGTGAAAGCACTGGTCTTTCCCTGATCTGGGGATGCCTCTTCTCTGTGGCTTTGATGTCCTTGGTATTTGGTATCTAGAATCCATTTATATACAATTGACTTTTGGATTTCTGTTTCCAGATAACCACACCCCCCCCCACACACACACGCACACGCACACGCACACGCACACACACACACATACACACATATACACACATACACACACATACACACATACACATATACACACACACGCACACGCACATACACATACACGCACATACACATACACACATATACACACATACACACACATACACACACATACACACACATACACATATACACATATACACACATACGCACACGCACACACACACACACACACACACACACACACACACAGCATGGCAAGCCTACTGCATGCCCTTCAGGTATCTCCAGCTTATTCCATGGTGGAGCTCTGGGTTTCTATCCAACCCTGTCTTACTGGAGCAACACCTACCCAGCCAGTGTCTCTTGTCTTTCTAGTTCTTGTCCCCAACCGAGGCCCATCCAACTCCTTCCTCCCTGCCACGCTTCATCCAGTCTCTCTGGCCACACTCAAAGCCTCCCCTGTACTCTGAACCCTGTGGCTGGCCAAAGCCACCCTTAGTGATCCTTCCTCTTCCCAGTTAACCCTCACCATCAACACAAGAGCCAGTGCAATATTTGATCCTTAGGCGTTACCCTGCCTCCTCCCCTGCCCTCTTATACTCTTCTCAATCTCACAAAGGTCTAGACGGTTCCTCAAGCTGTTGGGTGCATCTACTCTAAAACCTTCCCCTCAATCTCTCTTCCTCACATTCCTTCTTATTCTGGCCTTGGATACAAAACAAAACAAAACAAAACAACAACAACAACAACACACTCCTGGCTTGCTCTGCCTTGGGTTTTGAACTTTTATCTCTATTGTCTACTGCCCAAATGACTCAATCTTTGTCAGAATGCTACCTTCTTCATCTGGTCCTCCCTGATATACTACTTGAAGCCATTCTTGAAGGCATCCTATGCAGCTAAAGAACTGCCTGTCTTTCTGTGGTTTGATAGGCATCTCTTTCTCCTAGGCTATAAGCTACATGAGGATGGAGAAGCTTGCCTAACTTGAGTCTCCAGTCTAGACCAGTCTACAACTCAGAGAATATGGTCTGGAAACAACTGCTGGGTAGTAAATATCATGGCTACTTCTTCAGAGCCTCCTGCGTAGTCTGGATCCTGGTGTTGGATCATCCAAGGTGGTCTCTGTGCAGCGGGGGTATTTCTGTGTGAGTTACACTTACCTTGCTGATAATCCAATCACTCTAGCCAGCCTGGGGTCAGCATATTGAGCTGCGCACATTGTATCTGAGGGGAAAAGATGACTGTCTTGTATGCTGGATCCCAACAGTTGGAGAGGCAAGAACCCAAGAACCATCTTCTTCTCCCTGCTCTGAGAAACTCCAACCCAGGAAATGGGAGCCCACGCCCAGGCCTTCAGTCATCCTCTGGGAGCAAAGATATCTATGCACTGAGCATGCTCCTAGATGCCTTCTGTACCTCTCTGAGGCCTCTAGAGCTCACTTGGACAGTGAAGGGTCCCAGCATCCTTAGTCCTCAGCCTTCTAAGCAGCTGCCTGCTTCTATGCACCCTCCAGCCCTCTCTAGTCCAAGTTCTATTGCACCCTGGCCCCCCTGCCCCAGGGAAATGGTAGCCTGAGTCTTTGTTGGGTATGCTAGGAGACTCAGAGTCTTCTAGGCAAGTAAATGGCTTAATGGCACCGTCTCCTGCCTTCTTCACCTAGAATCAAGGCTAATTAAATACAAGTTGTGTTGTAAAACACTCTCAGGATCGTTCTGATTTTAAGTATTTATCAGGTCCTTTCAGACCTCTGAGTAGCAGTAAAAATGAACAAGTTGCCCACAAAAGCCCCATTCTGCAGTTTCTGAACCCAGCCCCGACTCCCTTTTAGAAGGCTTGGTGAACACTTGGTGAGACTGCAGTGTGTGACTATCCTGCAGTGCTGAGCTAGGGAGCCTGGAGGGAGGCCCATTGCTCTGTAGGGTCTGAGAGGACAGTGTAGGGCAGGCAGGGTCAGCACCGGGCTCTATTGGCTTCCTTGTGGAAGTCTCAAAGGAATAAGGACAGAGCTAAACATGCTATAAATCGGCGCTTCTATTGGTGGGGCCTTGATAAATCAGGTTGGGCACAGATGGAAGATGACTTGGCCCCCACTAAGGCTAACATATGGACTTGCTCACTGCCAGCTCACATTTCTGGGAGAATATTTAATAGTTTAGAGGAAATGTATTGCTTTAATATGACTTGCCTAGGGAAGCCATTTCAGAGAGATGCAAAATGCTAATCCCTCCCCTGGTTTTTTATTGTATGACCGATGTGGCCCCGAGAAGGGATGGGTCCCAGGTGAGCTGTGGGCTATGACTGGGAAGCATCAAATCCATCTGTAGCAGCCGAGCTCAGTGCTTTGAAGGTGGGAGGGAGGGAGGCGCTCTGCACATGCTCCATGCATGCGGCCTGATGTGGGGCTGGGGACTGCACAGTGGGGACTCCTGCTCCACAGGTAGATGAATGGATCTGCCTCTGGCTACTGCTGGTCTGAGCAGAGCTCAGGGGGATCTACTCCTTGCCTGGACTGTGTCTAATACTCAACCCTATGGAAGTGGGAAGGGACCAGGCAGGGGTGAAGATTGGGGTGGGAGACTGAGATGGTGAATAGCAGTGACAAAGGGAAGAAGTGGGGCTGATCAGGGCGTTCTCTTTGAAGAGTCATGCCTCCACGCAGTGCCTGACTCACCATCCTTCATAGTTCTGCTTATGATTTTCATTTTTTTTTAAATGGTACAGTTGGTATGTAGATCTGTCCTATACAGGCATCTATGAATATGGTTGTTCACTTTCAGTGTGAAATTCAGTGAGTTTCCTGAGGTACCATGAAGGTCAGCTCTCACTGTCAGCTTCATACACTTTAGAATCACCTGGGAAGAGAGTCGCCATTAGGGATTGTCTGGATCAGGTTGGCCAGTGAGTGTGTCTCTCAGATATTGTGTTACTCCTGTGGGGGAGGACCTTGACTGTTTGACTCAATGTGTGAAGACCTGCTTTGAAAGTGGATGGATGGCACCTTGCCTGTGTTTGGACCCTGGGCTGTGTAAGAGTAGAGAAAGTGAGATGAGTTCTAAGCCCTCATTTCCTTTCTGCTCTTTCCTGTGAATGTAATGTGGATGTGACCAGCTCCTCCAGGTTGCTGCTGCTGTGACTTCCCTCACAGGGATGGATGGTCTGTAACCTGGGATGGGAAGGGCCAAATAAACCCATTCTCTCCCACGTTCCTTATTTGTTGGGGTGTTTGATCACATGAAACAAAAGCAGGCATACCGAAAAGTTTTGGTTTGGGTGTGTGCTAAGAGGAAACTGGAGAGCTCTGTGACACAAGAGCTAGGCACATTCACTACTGAGTTGCAACCCCAGCCCATGGCATTTCAATGTAAAATTAGTTTGGTAAGAGGTTAGCTCAGCTGGAAATCTGTGTTTCAGCAATGTTTAAGGCAGGTGAGGACATGGTGTGAGACCTAGCAGCCAGGGGTGTTAAGTGCACTGTTAGCATATTTATCTTAACTCACAGGAGGAAGGGGTGAGTCCACAGTGCACCATGACACATATTGGATGAGAGACAGCATTCACCATTGTGTATCCAATACATTTTGTGTGCCTTTCATATGATAACTGCTCTATGTGGAAGGTTCTATCATGTGAAGGTCCCACTGAAGCCATCATGTTCTGTTGTTGATGGAACTATGTGTCTCTAAGACTAAGATGCTGTGGTCTCAAGTCTTGGGGACTCAGAACATGAGGTTGAGTCCTACTTGGAGATTGGCCAAGGGACAGTCTGTGATTTGTTAACAGTTAGTGATGCCGAATTTGTGCTTTGGCATGTATGGGCTCCTAAGAACAGGTACAGGGTTTGAGGCTATAAGATAAGGGGTGTTCATCTATAAGATGAACCCATCCTAGAGTTCTGAAGAGCATCTCAGGTGGGACCAGCTGCTCCAGGGACCTCAGGTGACTTCTCAAGAGTAAGGCCACAAGTCCATAGCTCCGAGTTCCATGGTAAAATATCCAGACATCCCATGAGAATCTGATGGATAGCTCTGATGGATATCTACCACTCCAGAGGGACCTGTGGGGTGCTGACCAAGTGGGAACCCTCATTAGAAGACACCTGCATCCTCTGTGGCCACCACAACCAAGCACTGAAGACAGATGGCCAAGGCTGAGCCTTCTGAAGGCTGGGCCTGTGAACCCTGCTGGTGGACGAGGGACCTTCCTATCAGGGCCTGGCTGATTTCCATGTTCTGTAGCTTGTGGCTGTATCAACCCCAATCTCTGCCTCCATTATCACAGATCTTCTCCCATGTGTCTTTTGTGGCCCTTCCTCAGTCATCTTGGATTGGGTTTTTATCTCAGTCAGCGTGAGCTCATCTTTATTCCCCTAGTGACATCCACAATGCCTCCATTTCCAGATGAGGCCTTCCTCTGAGGCTGTAGAGCTCAGGTCTGCAGCATCATAGTCTTGGAGACGCAGTTTGGCCCATGATATAAAGATAAGGGCTTTTCTGAGCTCCTAAAATACGTTCACCTCAGACCAAATGAATGCTCTTTGAATAGTTTTCAAGATACAGAAACAAACAAACCAACAAACAAAAAACCCAAGTCCCTGTGGTATTTAACTCTGATTAAATCTGGAACCCACTAAGAGACACATCTCAGAGTGGGGTCTGTTGGAGTATTTCTAGGAGGGAGTAACTGAGGGAAGAGGGCTCTCATCAGAGTGGAGGTCACTTTCTGCTGGCCCAGATATAGAGGTGAAAGGGCAAATCAGGTCTGTTTGCCTGCCTTTGTGCCTTGCTGATGAGTGTGTTTCCTCCCCCTCCTCCTGTTTCTCCTCTGCCTCTTTCTCTTCCTTCCTTCTCCTCCTCCTCCTCCTTCTTCCTCCTTTTCTCTTTCCTCCTATTTCTCCTCCTCTTCCTCCTGTTCCTCTTCCTCCTTCTTTTCATTTTCATCCTGTTCCTCCTATTCCTCATTTTCCTGCTTCTCTTCCTCCTTCTCTCTCTCTCCCTCCTCCTCCTCCTCCTCTTCCTCCTTCTCTGCCCTCTCCTGCTGCTGCCACCAATGGTGATGATTCTGCATGAGCATCAGAACCCGGCTTCTTTGCCTTTCTAGTGTGGACTGAAGACCAATGACTCTCCAGAAATCCTCCAGGCCATAGGGGCCAGATAAGGACTGCTGAAGAGGCAATATGGCCTCATGAACTTGGAAGCTACCAGGATCTTGGCCTCTCTGGTGTGTAGATGGCTATTATTGGACTACCCAGACCCTATCAATCCAGTCTGACAACTCCTCTTTTCTGACAAACATTCATCCTATCAGTTTGGTTCCTCCTTCAGGACCTCCTTGGTCCTCTCAAATAGACAAGAGAAATGTCTCCACTGTATTGGGGATTTACTACCCCCAGCTCCCGCCAATACTCCCCTTCTTTCCTATTCTATCAAGCTACTTGTATTTCCCCATGATGTCATCAGTTATTCAGGAACAACATTTCAGTGGATAAACTCTGCCCTGCAGAGTGGAAGACAGCTACAGTTACCCTTTCTCTGACGGCTGGATACAGGGGTCAGGTTATCTGGGAAGAGAGGCAGCCCCAGGGTGCCCCCACCTCACTTTGCCACTTGTGGGAGACCGACTTTCTCCTTGCTTGAGTGTATAGAGCTGTGGAAGGACCTGCTCAGTTTGCTCTGTCAGTCACTGCAGGAGACGTCCTCACAGGTGTATGGCTGCCTTGTGCCCTACACATTGGGAGAAGGATTGCTTTCACAAGAGATGTTGGGGAAAGAGATAGATGGTGTAACATGGGATGAAGAGATGAGAATGAGGAGAAGGGAGTTCCTGTAGGGGAAGGGAGGAAGAGAGACGTCTCTGGGAAGAAATGAACAGTTTGGAAAGTGAGAGGAGGCCTTCGAGAAAAAGGAGGTTCATCGGCTGGGGTTCAAGTAGCCATGATCATCATATCTACCCAGACAAGTAGGATGGACTCAGAAGGGTCTCATTAAATAGTGGCCGCATGGGTCATTATGGTGCTGGGTTCTCCTTGATGGAGTAAGCCATTGGCTCATGGCTCTGGATCTCTAAGGTAAGTACATGTTAGAATCAGAAGCCCCAACATCACCTTTCTTTGTACTTGTATATTGACCTAAAAACAAAGGGCTGGGACAACCACGCCCCAACAACCACACCCAGCCCTACTCTGTGTCTCTTCCGGGCTATCCTGCAGTCAGGGACTATAGCTTCTGACAGTAGTGACCACATAGTACAGCTACCTGGCTAGCAATAACTGCCCAGCAGCAAACAGCAGTCTGCAGGGATGCCCAGACTGGCTCTGAGGACACTTGGAGGGCCATTTCAAATGTCACAACAAGGCCCTCCTTGGAGCCTGCCTGCTCCCTGCTGGGGCTCTGGCTATAAACTCCCTGAGGAGGCATATGGGATGAGCGTGTCAATCTGACCCTACAAGCTGCAGCGTTGCCCTCAAACACTGTCATTTCTTCTGACATAAACACAATCTGTTCGGCAGAATCGTTGCTGTAAACAACACTGCTTCCCAAATGGAGTCCACACGCATGATCTGGAGTCCATGTCTTTCCTTGGCTCATTTTTGAGGATACCCCAAAACACAGGCCAGAGAGAGGCCTGCAGGGTGGCCATGTACCTGTTGACTGCCTCTCTCCTGAATGTTTCTGCCCTGTTCCATGCCCAGAGCTGCTCCAGCTTTGTTACCCTGGAGTTGATAGCGATATAAATGACCATGCAGACATGGGGGCTCGGGGATGTACTTCTTCCAGTCCATGTGCATGAGCCACAAGGTCATAAAAGACAGGTCCCTTCCATGTGTCCTCAATGAAGAGGAGAAACTCGAGAGGCCGAGCCCAGTCTGGAGAATGGACAGGGAGAAACTCCATAAGAAGACAAAGGCAGAGGTCGTCATTCCTACATTCAGGTCCGTAAGTCCTTTAAGGATCATCCAGGTAGGAGTTGACTTCCTGGAGATGCTTTCAAATTTTTAGAAGGTGAGCACAGAAGCCCTGGCTTTCGGCTTCTTGCTACGCTGTCCGCACTATCCATTTTCTTCATTAAGCCTTAGCCTATTAATAACCAGCCATTTGTCTTAATTCAATAAAAAGATGATTGATCGTATTTGCGAGGGTTTCATCGAGCCCCTGAAGGTGATGGATGGCCTGCAGCCAGGAAGCCCGAGAGAAAAACTGTGTCATTGGTTTGCTGCACAAGACGCTGGCTGTCTGTTTCACCGACACCAGAAAGAACCAAATGCCAAGTAGCATTCTCACAGGCCTATAGGAGCTGAGCTCTCGACTCCAGGGGTAGAGGCTAGACTCTGTTCCATCTGCACAGAAGGAAGCCCTGGTTTGTTTTCTTGCACTTCACTAAAGAGGCATCCTAGGTCCAACTTGGGAGAGCTAGCCAGCTACTGTGGAGCGTGTATCCTTCCTGCCCTGAGAACTGAGTAGAAGACAGACAATGCTCCAAGTGAAGTGGCAGAACATCCTCTTCAGTTTCCCATGGTCCCCCATGTGTGCCATCCAGAGAGAGAGAGAGAGAGAGAGAGAGAGAGAGAGAGGTTAGGCAATCACCTCCTTTGAAAGAGCACTGAGGCTGCATTATTGGGTCCCTTATCTGTGGCAATATCTCAAACCCCCTGAAAAGAGTTCTGATCAATAGACTCTGAGGCTGGCAAGAGCCTGTTACAGGGAAAGAAACATATTATTAGGAAGATTAAAGGATAATAAGGCTGCTAGGAAGGCAAGGGTGGGCGGATTACGCTGGAGCCCTTCTGGGCGATATGTGTGTGGCTTCTCCTCTGACTAGATCACGTGGTTAAGTGGGTTCTCTTTTATGTGCCTCCCCTTCCCTTTTTGTCTCCAAGGATGGAATCAAGAGTATGCATCTCATGTGTGTAAGCTTCTAGAACCCACGTAACATCTGATCCACTGTGTCTTCATTTGGGCCACGGGTGGTTGGGGAACACTTCCTACAGCCTGAGCTCCAAGTTGAAGACACGTGGGTGAGCCACTCACCTGGAGAGAGTTGCCCAACATTCTGCAGCATGGAGAACACAGGGCATCCAGCCAGGCACTCCCTCTTGGCTCTTCTGTCTGGTGGGAAACCAGATGTGTCCAGTGGGCCTGGGAGATCCCAGACCCAGCCAGCAGACATGTCTTTTCTCTTGCAGAAGCAGAGGGCAAAAGGCATGTGCAGACCCAGGCTGCTCATGGGCTTATCACGTACTTGAGCTTCTGGTAGCAGTGGCTGGATGCTGGAGTCTCCCTAGATCACCTCTGTACCCTCTTCTCGATGGGGCTCTCCTAAGGTCAGAAACTGGGTGGTGATTGCTGCTACTCAGGAAGAAAGGAAGCCTCTGAGGCCCAAAAGGCATTTGCAAATGAGGAGAGGATGCACCCTGAGATCCTACAGGGCAATGGAATTATGGAGAGAGGAGACAATTCCAAGCCATTAGATAGATCTTGGTCAAACCAGTGAAATAGTACCCGGCTGGGTGTGACAGCTACATGCAGTTTCTAGACCAGTGGCTCTCAACTCTCCTAATGCTGTGACCCTTTAATATAGTTCCTCATGCTGAGGTGACCCCCCTCAACCATAAAATTATTTCATTGCTACTTCATAACTGTAATGTTGCTACTGTTATGAATCACAATGTAAATATCTGTGTTTTCCGTTGGACTTAGGCGACCCTTGTAAAAGGGTCATTTGACACTCCCACAAAAGGGTCACAACCCACAGATTGAAAACCACTGACTTAGACCCTGAGTCCTTCCCCTAAATTGTTTATTGAAAGAGAAGGTTAAATGGTGTTGGCTGCCTAGTTTATCCACAGATGGATGTTTGTGCTTGTGAAAGGCCTCTTGCCTGAAAGGTTCTGAAGTAGGAACTGAGCTGCGTGAGCTAATAGGTCGCCTTGTCCTCGGTGTCTTAGAACAGGGACAAACTGGAGCTGTGTGGAAGGACTGTGCAGTCAGCAGGGCAGTGGCTTCCCAACTGCACTCAACTTAGCTCGTTCCTGTGTGGTAAATTTGCCAGCAGACATGATGGAGGGGGGCCCTGGGATGGGCAGGGACCTCTGCACATACAGTGCCTAAGTAGGTCAGAGGGAAATATGATGCAAAGGGCAGAGAGAGATGGTACCCAGATGGCCTTGAAGATGGACAGAGGGTCTCATACAAGGCACACAAGCACTTCTAGACTCTTGGAAGCACAGGGGGACTGTGTTCTCAGTTCCTAGAACACCTAGGAGGACACAGAGTCCGGGGGACAACATGATTTAAGGAAACTGAAACGTAATGACTTTATCTTGTGGGTTTTCACCTATGTCTACCAGCCTCTATAGACAATTGAGATGGATTGTTAAACCTGGATCCATGACTGACTCTGCCCTCCAGGTAGGGGTGGGTTTACTCCCTCCTACTTGTCTTGTGGGAGAGGAGAAGCCATGCTGGTCTTGCAGCGAAACTAGGGACTTGGGGCTGACAAATGCTTCTTAAAATAAGGGTGTATGGTGGGGCCTGCTACTGCTCAGAGCTAGGCTGAGATACTCAGACCCTCTAAGTACCAGAGGGTTTTATAGGGTCTCTTTCATCCTCGAGCCCTAGTATAGACATAGGCTCCAGATTGGGTTCAGAGACTGGGAGTGGCTTATGTGTGCCAATGGATAGGCAATGGAGAGCCAGAGCCCAGAGATTTCAATTCCAGGGATGTCTCTAGGCACAAGTGAAGGACCAAGCATCCCAACAGAGAGACTGAACAGGGAAGTAATGTCTAAGGGCCCTAGAGACTAGGAATTCTGAATCACACACCAGAGAGGAAGTGCTTTGTAGGAAGATTCATCTTATCCCTTGGGACCCCCGAGGACACTAGCACCATCACCTAAGTGCCTAGGATGGAACAATGTCTGCACATGAGAAGCAGATTTGAGTCAGGCAAGCATAGGGAATGGTTTAGTAACCTGGGACTCCACTTGGTCTGGGCTACACCCCTCTTCTAATAATGCACTTGGCAGCCTGAGATCATTAACTACATGCACTATGCACACACAGTCCTCTCCAAACAATGTACCTAGCAAACTGTTGGACTCCCACCTGCCCTGAGATGCCCATGTATTCCACTCTGAACCACCCAAACTCTGCCAATAGCATCTCCTCCTTCCTTTAGTCTCCACAAAAGAAGCCTCTAGGCCACAACCTGGAGCCCGTGAGTAATTTTAACCATGGCCTGATGTCACTCTCGACAGCATATTTGATCTGTACTATTGCTTTGGGTAAAGTTACCTGGGTCATTATAAGGTGTGTACTTATTTCACTTTCTCAAATCAGACACCAAGAACCTGGAAACCCAACCACCAGTAAAATAAGGATGACAGTGATGTCCCCACAGACCCTGAAACTCCAAGGCAGTAAGTGGTCCTGGCCCACATCAGTGGCAGGGGGTGGATTCAGGAAACTGGGTCTGTCCTGGGAGATCAGAACCCACCCTGTGGCCAGTACCAGCCACCTTGGAAAGTGAGAGAAAGGACAAGGCCGGTCTCAGGCTGTCAGGCTTCATCCTTGCCTGTTGCTCGCCTATCTTCTTCCCACTCCTGCTAGTAGCTCCAGGCACTGGATTTATATGTCACGCAGGGCCCACCACACTCCCAGTCCATTCCAAGAGAAGCCTCTTTGAAGGCAAAATAGATTCCAGAATGATCGCTCACTAAGAGACATTCATCAGTGTGATGTCCTCCATAAAACTGAAATATCATAAAATCGTACACACGTGGGCCTGGAGCTGGGCAGGAACCATATTTCAGAGGAGAACATGGGCTGTGCAGAACACTGGTGACTGTGGTTGATAAATTAGACCCTGGTTTACACTCTTACCAGCTTGTTGGAGAGAGTGAAATGGTCTTTCCATCAGCATCCTGACTCCTAGGGAAGCGGGGACAGTAGCCTCATCAGCCATCAGTCATGGGCAAGGGCGGCTGGCTTCGAGAAATTTCTGGGTGCCTTGGGAGAGCCCAGCTTGGCTCAGAGTGGGAGTCAGGAGGAAAAAAAAATGGTGTGGAGAGATCTGCAATCCTGCAAGTGGGTTGGCGTGGAGAACACCTTTCTCTACTACCTCTCAGTAACTGTGGTAGTGTCCACCACATCTACCTTTGATGTAGAAATGGCCACAGGCCCACAAGTGACTGTAGACAGGTGACTTATAGATGAACTTTTTGCTCCCCACCCCCCGATAGATACCTGCAGGCCCGGGCAGAGAGTCTTGCTGCTACAGAGCAGAAGGGATTACTCACCTGTCCACTGCCCGTCTCTGGACTTGCTCTGGACAGGGAATAAAAACAGATCCAATAGGTACTGGCTGAGCCCCAACTCCTAGAACAGAGCCTTTTCCAGCCAAGGACCAGCTCTGTATCATGTGGGATGTCTGCTTCCTTGCCCTCTGCTCAGCCTTCACTGCGGTTCTGATTCCTCCCTGTTGGCTCCTGCTCTTGCCAACCCTCCCGCATCTTCCTGGCATTGACCTTATCCCTCTGTACAGAAGCTGGGAGCCAGCACTCAGGTGCCTCATGACTTCCTGAGGCAGCTTCAATGGAGAGAGTGCTGCCCTAGTATGTCCTTTAGTTCCCAGGGGCTCCAATGACCTCATCACCAGGTCATGATGGAACCTAGAAACTTGGCAGGTGTCACCAAAGGAACTGGGGCGGCTAATCCTGAAGAGGACAGATGATGTGATCCCCACAAACCCTGAAAGCCTTTAAGGTACTTTGTGTCCCCAGCTTGGTTGTGAGTAGGCTGAGCTCTGGGGGGCAGTATTTGGGAGAGGCCACAGTCAGTCCTACATCTCCAGGTCCCAGCTCAGCTCCCCCATGTTGTCTGAGTACACCTTCTCTCCCTCCCCTCTGACTCAGCTGTGCCTTTCCATAGACCACTGTAAGCCACTTGAGTTTGCCCCCACCTCTATACATTTCTATTCAGAGCATTCTTCTGAAGTCAATATTGGCCTTCTGCAGACTAGCGTCCAAGCCTTGAGCCTGCCAGTGGCTCCACCTTTCACCGGGGTGACCTCCTGTCTCTGAGTCGTGAGGCCTGGGATGGGATAAGCAGGTTTTCAATGTAAGGAGAGAAAATGGTTTGAGTTATTTTGACTCAGGTTTCTCCAGGGTACACCCACCCGCATTGGCTCCATTGGTCATAGAGAAATAAACAAGAGGACTGGATACACAGAAGCAGAGTACCTTAGCTTCTTAATATGCTGTTGAGGAGATTCAGGGTCTTACACTACTGGCTGCCCTCCTACTAGTGAAGATGGAAGCTATCCAGAGTGCTTCTCCCCACCCCCACTTAGATAGGAAGATGGCCTTTATTCCTCAATCAAGCTGCACCTGAAGATTCATCTTGGAGCCCCCTTTTGTAGATCATTTTTCAGAATCAGAGGTTTGTCAGCAGGGCTCTTGTTGGTATGAGACAGTGATGTGAGTTGTGCATTTGTTTTTTTTGGCAACGGGATGCATTGATTTTGCAGCTCCAATTATCATAGTATGAACACGGAGTTCTGAAAAATATATATAGAGAGAAGAGCTGCCAAATGTCTAAAGAAACTTCATTCCTCAACATTTATGCAGGCCTGAGTGCCAGGTACATAGCCCACAAATCTAAGAGCTGAGCATGGCCCCTGCAAGGGAGGCACCATCTGCACACTAGAGTCAGGACCATGCGGGTGACAGAGATGAGCTTGCTCTTCTCATAGAAGCAGGGACGGGCTTGCAGATGATCTTCAGGAAGACATCCTTGGAGGAGTGGACCTGGGGGATGTCAGGGCTAACCTGGCAGCCACATTGGCTGGTAGATGTGTATGTGTGTGTGTGTGTGTGTGTGTGTGTGTGTGTGTACATGTGCATGTGCGTGTGCGCGTGCATGTGTGTGTGTGTGCATGCATGCGTGTACAAGTATAAGCCTTTGTAAATGCATGGATATGTGTATGTAAGTATGAGCCTTTGTAAATGCATGTATGTATACATAAGTATGAGTCTTTGTAAATGTGTGTATGTGTGTATGTTTGCCCACACAAGTGTGAACCTTTGTCCTTTGTAAATGCATGTGTGTATATGCAAGTATGAGGTTCTATAATTGTGTCTGTGTGTGTGCATACAAGTGTGAGCCTTTATAAATGCGTGGATATGTGTACATAAGTATGAGTACACTCTTTGTAAGTGTGTGTGTGTGTGTGTGTGTTTAAGAAAGACCATGGACTCCTCATCTATAGGATGGCAGCATGTCCCAGATGGGACAGTTGGAGGAGGGGACCAAAGCTCCTGGGAGATGCCAGCTTCTCCAGCAAGACATAGTGGAGCAGTGATCCTGGAAGAAGGGTGTGAAGGTGATTGAGGAGGGCCTGTAAATGGTCTGGGGTTAGCTCTGGATCGATAGCATCAAGCCGCTAAGGGGTTTGGGCCAAGAAAGGATGATGACTACTGTAGGGCTTATTTGGGGAGAAGATGTGTCTGGTGTGAGAGGAGACGTGGTTCAGGGAGCAATGGCAGAATGAGAGTCAGGAAATCACTTGACAGGTAAAGAAAGGCATCAAAAAGAACCCAAACTCAGGAGGACACCCTGGAGAAGGAGGGGTGGGGCCTTGGAGAGGGAGGGGGTGCTATTGGCTAGCCCCTAAGGGAGAAGACTTCTCAAGAGCCATTTTGAAAGAAAAAGAGCAAGCTCAGTTTTGAGTATTTTCTATTTCTTGCTTTAGGGAAAAGATGCTTTAAAAACTGCAGGCAGGTATGAACCATGTCTTGGTAATTTCCAGAGATTGCCTGTAATATGATAGGCACATAAAAGATTCTAAAAGTGACTACTTTACATACACAAGATTGGCTGTTCTCTCAGAGCTTGATGGTGGGTGAGGGCACTGCCATTCACGGCAGCTCCCAGCAGCGGGGGATGAGGAGAACAAAGATTCTGGGTCCTTGGGAACTAGGCTTTCTATGCATCCGGCCAGCCTATAGCTGCAGGACCAGGCCTTGGGCCTCTTGCTCACTTTGCCTCCAGCTCATTCTGTCTGTCTGCATCCGTCTGTGCTCACTGTTACCAATCCCCCAAACAACCCCCCTTCCAATACATAACTCCAGACAGACATCATAAGCCTGGGGAGACGGTTCAGGAGATAAAGAGCTTGTTGCACAAGTATGGGAGCTGAGTTTGGGTCGCCAGCCTCCAATGTAAATGCTGGGTGTGCGGCAGCCAGGCCTGCCTGTGGTGGTTTCAGCCTCAAAAGGCAGAGATAAACTGTTCTGAAAGCAAGATGGCTAGAGAGACCCTGCCTCAGCGTATAACACTGAGAGCTGTTGAAGAAGACAGCTTATGTCACCATTCGGCCTCTGCATGTATGTCTAGGCATGTACATGCAAGCCTATGCACGCACAAGGGATAGCACACAGGCACACGCAAAATTAATAAATAAAAAGAAACAAAATCATGACATCTTAGTCAGGGTTTCTATTCCTGCACAAAACAGCATAACCAAGAAGCAAGTTGGGGAGGAAAGGGTTTATTCAGCTTACACTTTCCACATTGCTGTTCATCACAAGAGGAAGGAAGTCGGGACAGGAACTCACACGGGGCAGGAACCTGGAGGCAGGAGCTGATGCAGAGGCCATGGAGGGGTGCTGCTCAGCTTCCTTTCTTACAGAACCCAGGACTATCAGCCCAGGGATGGCCCTACCCACAATGGGCTAGGCACTCCTCCCCTCCTTGATCACTAACTGAGGAAAATGCTTTACAGCTGTATCCCATGGAGGCATTTCCTCAAGGGAGGCTCCTTTTTCTGTGATAACTCCAGCTGTGTCAAGTTGGCACCCAAAACCAGCCTGGATACAAGATTTTATCAAAAATGCAGTTAGTTGGGGACTGTGCTTAAGTACACAGTGTTAGGACCCGTGAAGTTCCCTGAGAAAGCATAGGAGAGAGCATGTATGCTGGGGGGGGGCTCTCTTTCACTGCAAAGGGGCTTAACAGCTCAGCCTTAGGCATGAGGAGGAGCTGGGAGCTTAAAACGAAGCAGATGTATAAATGGGACTGTCTAGGATGTGTGTCTTAGGGAAGCTGATTTCTCAAAGGCAAAAAAAAAACATGACTGGGAAATCAAGCTTTTCCAATTCTCTGTCTAAAGGACACTGACCTGCTTCCTGGAGCTCAAAGTTACAGGAAAAAGGATATGCGAGTGGCCGGGGAGACAGCTATTTAATCACCCCCTGGTCATAGGATGACCCCCAGACAGCTGGGCTCCACTGAGATGAGGCAAAGGGATGCTCTTGGGCTCAGTCCCTGAGCCATTTTTAGCAGGATTGGGGGATGGGGATGTTGGGGTGCTCTGGGAGTTTCTAGGTAAGGCGGAACAGTGGCTTCAGAGGTCACAGGAATCAAGAGAATCTTTTAGATTATCACATGAGATGCAAGAAGACTTGCCAGCCTTTTTGTCCTGGAAGTGAAGGAGATGAGCAGAACTTGGAGTTGGGTGTGGTAGAGGTCCCCCCAACTCCACACTGGCACCACCTTCTGGCCTCTGAAATCCTGAATTACTCAGCTGTTGGTGGGTCTGTGGGGGCCCAGCAAGGAGGGCACATGGCTCTTTGCACAGAGCTAGTCATGTGACCACCACAGTGTACACATGGAGTGTGAGTGTCCTTAGGTATTTGGAAAAATAGGAGCATGAATAAGATCCTCTCATACCCTGGAGAAACAGGGAGATGCCGGCTGACCTCACGTGCAGTCAGGTAGATACCTAGGAATCGAAAATATCCCAGATAAATCAAGGAAGCCAAGCAGAGACCACTATTCTTTCTTCTATTGTTGATGACCCACTTTATTCTCTTTTCGGATCTTCTCATCCACTGTAGGCATGTCTTCTGATCCTACGCTTCTGTCTTAGATGCTCTTCCTATCGCTGTGAGTAGCCACCCAACCAAGGAAACTTACAGAAGAGTTTGATCATGCTTACGATTCTAGAGGGCTACAGCCATGGTGGAGCAAAGGCATTGCGTGGCGGGAACAGGCGAGAGCTTGAATCTCAAACTGCAAGCAGGAGGTAGAGGGAACACTGGGAACAGTGCCACTCAAACCAACCCCTAGGGACATGCTTTCTCCAAAGGCCACACCTCCTAATCTGACAGCCACAAACTGGGAAGCTAAGCATTCAAATTCTAGAGACTCATTGGGGACATCTTATTCAAATCACCAAAATGTCGCATCACTCTGTTCTGCCTATATTTCTATGCTCTATTGATGAGTGTCCAGACATCTTTATATTTCTAGTCTCACTTCCAGTTTTTTTTTTTTTCCTGGCATTTTCCCTGTCTGCCCAGTGTGGCCATTTCTATGGTGTGTGTTTTTGTCACCCTTGAGAAGTTCAACCTGCACTGGAGACAAGCATATTTGAAAATGTGGAGGGGCTTCCAGTCTGTCTGCACCCCACACCCTGGCCCCTCTCTCAGAGGCCAGCTGAAGTCAAGCAACGTGAAGGGCAGTTTCAGGTTCAACCAACAGAATCCAGAGAGGCACATTTGGTCCCCAGAGTATTACAGAGTTGTCAGTGTCTCCATGTTTTAAGTTGGTATTTTTTTTTTATGTATTTGTGAGAAAATTAGTATGTGCATACTAATTGATACTTTGTATCCATCGTTAGAGCAAAGACCATTCTTTTTATTCTGTTGTAAAACTTTAAATTAAAAAAAAATTTATCTAAAAACAAACGCATATTTTATGGGTGTAATGCAATGTTTTGATGTAAGAAGACATCATTGGAGGAAACTAAATCAGGTTAATTAATACCTATAGGGTCTCACTTACCTGTTACATTAATTCTTTTTGCTGACCTACGCAATATAAGGTACAAGACAAATTTCCCCGTTCTTGGCTCCTTTGGGGGGACTTAAAGAGTCCCCGCCACCTTTGTGGAAGGCACTGCCTTTTTGGACATATGTCTGAAGCCCCTATAGGGTTGCCAGCCCACACACATACCGCCAAGCTCTGTGTTTACAAATGGCCTGTCTCTCGGGAATAAATCTTTGCACTTTTCCCAGGAAATATAGTCTATAAATCACAGTGACATTTTAGATGAGATTCGCCTCCTCCTGCGCCTCTGCCTTTAAGTGACCCCCATCCCTGTGTGTGTTTCGGTGCTTGAGGGAGGCTGGTACAGCCCAGTCTGGGTAGGGATAGTTAGTTAAAGATAAGATCACTGACATCTTCAAATGCCACATTTGTCAACACAGGAGTGACCCTGCCCCAGGTGCTGGGTGGGATGGCTCTGTAATGTTCAGTGTGAGAGCTGCCCTTCCCTTTCTCACATCCTGGTCTTGGAATGCCGTTGTCTTCACAGATGGCAGCTACTGTTTAACACTGTGATAATTGATTTTATTGTCAACTTGGCCAGGCCACTGTGAGTGTTTACCAGAATTAAAATTAGACATGAATGAAATGATTGGGCAGAGCGAAGACTAATGGAACGTGTGTCTTCATATACAGGAACCAGCAAAGGAAATTTTTTTTCTTTTAAAGAAAGATGGAATTAGACAGGATGTCAGAATAAGATGAAACTCACAGATAATGTCATCAGAGAAATCAGAAATACAAAGATGAAAGGATGATAAGAATTTCTGGAAGTTCACGTGTAGAAGACTGGGCAAGAGCCTGCCATGAGGTCTCAGTGAATAATTGTGCTTTCAGCCAAGCAGGATGTCCTGAGTTCAACCCTAAGGACTGACATTGTAGCAGTAAAGGGCTGGTTCCCACGAATTGTCCTGTCACTTTGATACATGTGTGTACATGCACATGCATGAATGTGCACACACAAATACACACACACACACACACACACACACACATACAAATATATACGTATGTATAAAATATGTACTAAAAGAAAGACTGGACTAAAGATTAAGCATAATTTACTTTGGAGAAGTTGGGACACCAATACTAGAAAAGGAGCATTTGCAACTCAGCACAACCCCCTGAAATCCCAGAAGGCCTCGGCGTTACAAAAGGCTACAGCCACGTTTGGGGAAGTCCACCCAGAGCAGACCACAGCAAACCACACTCACTGAAGCTCTACTGAAAGAACTGTCGCTGTCCTCCAGGCAAGAAGAGCAGAATTCTCACAGAGCAAAGAAAAACTCAGACAGATGCCAGTCTTTTGACAAGTCTTTGTACCAGATGGAATTGGGGACACAGATTTAAGATACACAGAGAAAGCAGAATGAGCCAGGCTGCCTGTCACTGCGCATCACACGAAAGCTGGAAGATGCTGTCCTCGGGGCTTTCCGCAGCGTCTGCTGGAGAACTGGTTTGACTCACCAAGAT
The DNA here is from genome assembly GCF_900095145.1 of Mus pahari. Classification (NCBI taxonomy): domain Eukaryota; kingdom Metazoa; phylum Chordata; class Mammalia; order Rodentia; family Muridae; genus Mus; species Mus pahari. The sequence continues at coordinate 51,815,475 of NC_034606.1, forward strand.
GAGGGAAGGGAAAGGGAGGGAGGAGGAAGACCAGCTGGAGGCCACAGCAGGCGCCCATGGAGCCAGGGTGGGATGGATGAGCCCTACCCTCTCAGAGGGTAGGCAGTCATCAAGCTGAGTATAGGAAAAGAGGGAGCGTGTAAAGGGGAGAGACATGTGGCTGATCATAGAGGCTGAGCATGGTGATCTGCGACAGAGGAGAGAGGGAGAAGGGCAGGATGCTTGACCTGGAGACCGGGGTCAGGAAGGATGTGGATGACATTAAGTGTTAAATGTCTGTCAGAGTGAAGATGCCTGCACGTGTGCCAGAGAGAAAGAAAATGCTAGACGCAGCATGGAGGGTGTGTGTGTGTGTGTGTGTGTGTGTGTGTGTGTGTGTGCACATGAGTGTACATGTGTGTATGTGTGTGTGTATACATAAGTGCACATATGTGTGTATGTGTGTATGTGTACACGAGTGCACATGTGCATGGGTGTGTGTGAGTGCACTTGTGCACCGATACATGTGTGTTTATGGGTGTAATGCAATGTTTTCATATAAGTAGACATCTTGGGAAAATAAAAACCAGTTAATTAACATCAGCATGCTGTCACCTACTTATCACATTAATTTTTTTGGTGACCTATGTATTACAAGATATGACAGGTCACCCCAGTCTTGGCTCCTTTGGGGGACTTAAAGAGTCCCAGCCATCCTTTGTGGAAGGCACTGCATCTTTTACACATACACACACATACACACACACACACACACACACACACACACACACACACACACACACTAGTGTGGGAGGACCAGCAAAGGACAACAGCTGAAGGGTACACTAGAGGCCCTAATAGGAGTTACAGCGAGGAGAAATAAACATGCAGTGAATGGGGAACTCACCACACCTCTCTCAATTCACGACCAGCCATTATTAGAAGGAAGATGGAAGCTGTCAATGACGGGACCAATGGGGCAGAGCCTACAATGGCACATTGAACTCTGACCTCTGGTAATTGAGAATACATTGTCTTTTAAAAGTACATGGAACAGCCTGCAAATTGAGCATGTCTATTGCTACAAAGAGCCTCTCATTAAGTCCGGAGCACAGAAATGATCCATCCAGCCCTCTCTTACTACAAGCAGGAAAACTAGAAGTTAATTACAGAGCTAGCAGAAGTGAATGCTCGCCCACCAAGCATGTCAATAAACAACTTAAAACGAGGACAGAATGACTTCAAACTGAGAAGACAAGAACCCAGGTTGGGGAACTGGCTCACTGACTCGTCCTTGTGAGGACCTGGGGTCAAATCTCAAGCACCCAGGTGTGTGTGCCTGTAAGCCCAGCACTGGGGGACAGACATGGACACACGTGAGTCTCCAGAGCTTGCTGGTTAAATAATTAATTCCAGTTCAGTGAGAGACCCTTGTCCAAGCCATTAGGGTAGAGTGTGATCGAGGAAGACTGCTCTGCTCTGACCTTGCATGTCTGCTCATAGGCACACTCATGTGCTTGCAACACACACACACACACACACACACACACACACACATGCACACAGAAATGAATAAATAAATTAGAATCTATGGAACATTGTTAAAAGTGTATATAAAGGGTAAAAGTTGAAGTTAAATAAAAATGAGTATCATTGTTATTAAACTTCAAAAACACAATAGATTAACATCTAAGAACTAATAACAACCTGAACCCAAAGAAGGCAGGTAGTGGAAACCCCAAGAGGTGAATCACTGTGAGTCAGAGAAGAAGACAAACAGACTCAGGACAGACAGACACAATGAAAGCCTGCCACCACAACCATGGGGTGGGGGTGGGGAATTGATGCAGAGTTCCAGAGGGGCTCGGAAAGGACTAGTGCCAGAGCTGAGAGTGCAAGTAAGGTTGGGTGGAGAGGGACTGAGCTTTTAAATCACTAAGTCATTCATAAATGGTATAAGAACCAAGCTCTGTGTGGACAGAACAACCTTCTAGGAAGCTGTGGGGAGCCACAGTGGAGGCCACTGAAGGAAGAATCTAAGCAGGTGGTTGCCACGACAATGAAGCAGAGGTAGCAAGGAGCACTCCTTCCAAACCCCATCTCCACAGGGAAACACACCGTGTTTAATTAGGCTCGCTCCTAGCAATCTCCTTAAATGAATCCAGAGTACAAGGAAGGTGTGGAAGTCATCTGCCTCCTTCCTCGGAAGGTGGGGTGAAAAGCAGGGGCTACTGAGCTACCTCACTGATGGATGTAGATACACAAAAAATCCTCACTCCCCACAGAACGCAAGACAGCAACAAAAACATGAAACAAGTAACACATCATGAACGAGCAGTTGTTTTACGAGGAATGAGAAGGTAGTGCCATATTAGAAAATATATTAATATAATCCATCAAGGGAGACAGCTAAGCAAAGGTTCCATCTGATCGTTTCCAAGGTGGAAGAGACAATCTGCATAATTGAATGCATTCATGTAAAAAAAAAAAAAAACCCGCTGGATTAAAAATAGCAAGTAGTGCATCTGAAAGTTAGTCCTTTACCTGTGATACCTAGGATCATATTCACCTGAGGGAGGGACCTCTGAGTGACACATGTCCCTGGGAGATTATCTAGTTTATGCTAGTTGGTCTGGGAAGATCTGCCCACTGTGAGAGACACCATTCCCTAGGCAGAGGATCATGGACTATATAAGAGTGGAGAAGTCAGCTCTTGCTCTCTTGTTCTCTTCCCCTCTTCCCCTTCTGTCCCTTCTTTCCCCATTACTCCTCTCTTCCCCCCCCCCGGCCTTTCTCTGTCTCTACTACCCCATCAACTCCCCTCCTCATAACCTAAATAAACTCTATTCTATACTTAAAGAAAAAAGAGTGGAGAAATCAAGCTGAACAACAGCATTCATTCATTCATTCATTCATTCATTCATTGCTTTCTGTTCTTTATTATGGGTGTGATGTGACCCACTCCCTTAGACTCCTGCTGTTGTGACTGCCAAACAGTGATGGTTTTAACTTGGAACAGTGAACTGAAATAAACTCTTCCTCTGGTTTTGTTGGGGTGCTTTATCACAGCAATATAAAAAAGTACAGGAAGTATTAAACTAAGACTGGGTTTTCCCACCTCAATTAAAGTGATCAAGATAATCTACAGACACGCCCAGAGGCCTGTGTCTCAGGTGATTCTAACCTTTGCCAAGGGTCTTCCTTACATGGAAAGCCAAGAAGAAAATAGACCCATTTGCCTCTTTCTCACCATGGACAATAAACTGTGTTAAAAGTATTAGACAATGGAATTGTGTAAAAGAAATAGCAGCAATATGCCCAAATCTGTTGGGGTTCAGACATGGCCTAAGTGTATCTCTTAAGATTCACATGACATAAGCATCAATCACAGTGTGTCAGAATTGAGAGGTTCCAAAATCTTTAAGGGGATGGGCCTGCTGAGAGGCTGAGATGGTTAGGTTACCATGGGCATCACCCTTGGGAGGGATTAATGTAGTTCTCATGAGACCCCCATGAGTTCCAGTGACAGCAAGTCCTTAACAGTGAGCAAGCCCTGCCCATGGGTTCCTCTTGCTTCTTGGCTCACAAGACAACTTTCTCTCCTTCCTTCCTTCCTTCCTTCCTTCCTTCCTTCCTTCCTTTCTTTCTTTCTTTCTTTCTTTCTTTCTTTCTTTCTTTCTTTCTTTCTTTCTTTC
>NC_034606.1:51819548-51837509 GCF_900095145.1 Mus pahari
TTCTTCTTCTTCTTCTTCTTCTTCTTCTTCTTCTTCTTCTCCTTCTCCTTCTCCTTCTCCTTCTCCTTCTCCTTCTCCTTCTTCTCCTCCTCCTCCTCCTTCCTCTTTTTCTTCCTCCTCCTCCTTCTCTTCTTCCTCTTCTCTTTCTCCTCCCCCTCCCCTCCCCCTCTCCCTCCCCTTCTCTTGTGTACTTTATAACAGTGTCATCTACTGCTAGGCTCTTCCAGAACAGATGTGAGTGTCCTTCACTGGATCTCTCAAATTGTGAGCTAAACAAAGCCTTTAATCTATGTGTTCATCAAATATTCCCTTCACACGTTTTGTTACATCCACAGAACACAGACTAATGCAACACCAGGAATGCTGACAAAAAAAGTCATCTGCAAGTGACAAAATTATAAAAGAAAAAAAATCATCGTAGAAGGGACAGTAAGCGGAGGTGGAAGGAGCTTCACCAAATGGAGTGTTCTAAACCTGCACATCTAAGTTGATGAGATCTATGTTTCTGAGAAGACGGAAAACCTTTTCCTATTCCTCACACTAATTGAAATAAATGTCTTCAGATGTTGTATTTGGACCATGCACTTGGCCCATACCTCCCTTGCTGGAACACCAGGCCAGTGCCAAGCAGTAGCTGCTGTGGTTGGCACTGCAGTGGACACAGGCTGTGATGTCCCTTTGAGGAGTCATTATCATCTTCTCTGCAATGTTGGTGGTGGGATGGCTGGATCATATAGTGGTTTTCTCTTAACTTCTGGGGCATCCTCCATCAGGCTTTGTGTAGTGGCTGTACTAATTTTCACTCTCTCCAACATTGAGTAAAAACATCTTTCTTCTTTGACAGGAGCCATTCTCGCAGTGAGAGGTGGCAGCTCACTGGCCTCATGGCTACTGAGTTGTAGATTCTTCATGAATTCAGTGGTCATATGCCTGTCTTCTTTAGAGAAATGTCTATTTGGGGCTTTGCTCCTCGTTCTGAGTTGAGTTCTGTATGTATGTTGGCTATTAACCCCCTCGACAGCCTTGCAAATTCGGATAGCCCCTGTGCTGTAGGTATCTCACTTCCATGCTAATTCCTTCCTGGCTCTGTGGCTGGGGGCAGGAACAAGTGTGCTGAGCTTGAGACCCAAAGGATGCCATGAGTATGAGTTCCCCTGGTTCCCTGGGTTTCCTTTTGCTTCATCGTTTGCTAAACTTGGAGCTGTGGAAGCAGAGATGGGGAAATGCCAGGTGATTCAAGCAAGTAGCCCAAAGCTACCTCCAGCAGAGGAGCAGAGGTGAAGGCATCCGTGCAGAAGCCTAGGGAATCGTGGGCACTCTCTATCCTATCCGAGTCGCATCTACTCATAGACCAAGACAGGAGGAAGGAGTCCCTCCCACCCAAGATCCCTAGGACATGGCCTCCTCCTGCAGTGACCTCCTCCAAGTTTCTTTTTTTCTACTTTTTTATAGGATTAATTAGACACTAGAATAACATCCTTTGTAAGGAATATTTCCTGGGCAAGGGGAAGGAGACTCCATTAGGAATCTCCCCTGACCTCCGCCAGAATGTTGTCACAGAGAAAGCTAATGTAGCCAGTCACCAGCAGACTTACCTACAACTTGAACAGGGAACTCAGTCTCCTATAGCACAATACATGGATGTCCATGATTCCACGGAAGCCCCTCATCTACTGGGAAGAGGGAGGAAGAACACATCCATCACCAGAGGACCGACCTGGAGGCAAGAAGATGCTACACCTGACAGGCTTGAAATCAACTGCGAATCCACTTTCACACAATGAGAAATGTCCCAGAAAATGCCATCTCAGAACTGAGTCTGCGGATGAAATCAGTAAGTGCGGGGACAGCTCCACGGGAGAGCCAGCCTGGAAAAGTCAGGGACAGAGTCTGAGCACAGAGCAAGCAAATGAGCAGGTCTGAGCAGTGCAGGGAAAACACACCCCAAGGGAAAGATGACCAAGTCTTAGGAGCTGGGTGTTCATCAGTGCTGTGGGAAATCTGAGCCCTGTGCTTTTGTCCCTGAAGCAAAAGAGGAGACAGCTGAAAGGGGCTTGGAGAAATTATGAGTGGGAAAGGGTCAATTAGGCAAGAAACTGAAAACAAAGAAGAAAATGAAATCAAAACTCCAAAGGTATAAAGCTACAGAAATCCAAGTTGTAACATAATTAAACTTCCTCAAGGTGAAAGACAAAGGAAAAAAGTGTTGCATGATGCCAGAGAGAAAGTATGTAGCAGGGGAAATCTCTGGAAGGACAGTGGATTTGTCACTAGAAGCGGGAGGCTGGGAGGAAATGACAGGATCTGTTGCAGCCACTGTGAGCATTGTCAGCGGGAAGATGCTGATCCCATGAAACACCCTCTGGCACTGAGGGAACTGGAGAGAGCCAGGTGACTTGCCACCCACAGACCTGCCCTGAATCAGGGCCAAAGGAAGTTCTCAGTGAGGCAGGAGGCACAGAGGAGGAGCCAACAGTGCTTTCTCTCAAGGCAGCTCCTGGGTTTTATACAGATTTCTAAAATCATGTGAGTGGGCACGACATGAAAGAAACTGATCTAGGGGACCAAGGGGACAGGCAGGGTGAGGCAAAGAGGAGAGGATGCAGGGACATGAGGATACATTCAATGTGCTGTATATATTTGCATGAAAAGGTTTAATATTAATTAATTTGAAAAAAAGAAATCCAGAAGGTGTAAAGTGAAACACAACCGAAAACACAGGTAAACACAATTGGCTCCTTTCCCTCTTGAGTCTTCCAAGTCACGTGTCATGGTTAATGCAAAATTTAGAGCTGTTTGTTGTCACTCTCCATCTATGCAAGGACATGGTTAAGGGAATGACTACCCAGGGAGATGAAGAGCAAGAATCACAGAGGGAAAAGCCTGCTGGCCTCTGGCTGTGCCCACACATGACAGTGATGCAGAATGTCATGACAACCCCTACACCTCACCCCCCCACACACACACACACAGTGAGAGAGAGAGAGAGAGAGAGAGAGAGAGAGAGAGAGAGAGAGAGGAGTTTAATGAAGGCTGCTTATTTAGGACTGCATGCTTTGAAATCTCCCAGTCTTTGCACGTTGTCCAGCTGTGGGTCTTGGTGATAATTCTTATGGACTTCAAGAAGAACCGTCTCTGGTGTGGGTCGAGTGAGTCGCTGATCTATGCATATAGCAGTATGCCATTAGGAGTCATTTATTGCTAGGTTGCTTGAGGAGAATAATAGCAGTAGGTTTCCCCCTATGCCAGTGAGCTAGCTAGTCTCAGATTCCTGGCCACTAGGGCTCAGAGAGCTGTGCAGAAGAGGAGGTAGGGAGACTGTAAGAGGCCAAGGCGATGGATGACTTTAAGGAAAGAGCACCTTCCGGATACAAGGCGACTGACGTGTATTTGAACCGGTAGAGTCTATGATAGCACAAGACCTGTGCAAGTTCACAGTGGACAAAGACCCAGCACTGAGAGGGAAAGTGGGCACGGGTTCTCAGAAACTATTGGTAACGGATGCTAGGAAAGGGAAAATCAGTTTTCTTCAATGGGGCTTCTCTGGGTATTATCAACTATACTCCAGGGCAGGCCCTATGCCTAGGAATGGGGTCCCGCATAAAATGGACTCCGTGGTTTTTGTGTTGGTATTGTTTTTTCTAATTGGGATTTTTGTTTGTTTGTTTTATTTTCATCCTGTTTGTTTTTGTCTTTTTCTGAGAGAGAGAGAGAGAGAGAGAGAGAGAGAGAGAGAGAGAGAGAGAAAAGTAATGTGGAGTTTGATGGGTAGGGAGTGGAGGGGGTCTGTCAGCAGTTAAGGGACAACAAAGAATGTGATTGAAATACGTTGTGTGGGAAATTTTAAATCAACAGGAATGATGAAAGGGTTCAAGCCACAGGAAGGCAGGGAAAGTCAAGTCAGAGAGAAGAGGGGGAGAGAGGGGAGAGAGAGGGGAGAGAGAGAAAGGGAGGGAGTTGGTAGAAGAGAGGAAGAGAGAGGGGAAGGAAAGGAGAGAAAAGGGGAGGGAGGGAGAGAAAAGGGGAGGAAGGGAGAAAGGGAGTTAAGACCAGCTACTTAACCCCTCAAATATTTCAACTGTATAATGCACCAATTAGGATGACAAGTGTTACAGACCAAATTCAAAAGCTAGCCCAACTATATTCTATCTTTGAGGAACTTTCTTCAGGGGCTGGAGGGATGGTTCAGTGGTTAAGAGCACTGACTGCTCTTCCAGATGATCTGGGTTCATTCCCAAGCACCTAGACAGCAGCTCACAACCATCCTTACCTCCATTTACAGGGGATTGGAATACCTATTCTGGCCTTCATGGGCACCAGACATGTATGTGGTACACAGACATACCTATCCTGGCCTTCATGGGCACCAGACATGCATGTGGTACACAGACATACCTATCCTGGCCTTCATGGGCACCAGACATGTATGTGGTACACAGACATACATGCAGGCAAAAACAATGCTCAAACGCATAAAATAAAATAAATAAATCTAAAAGGAAATGGAAAGAAACTTCAAATATAATGGTATGGATGGGTATTGTGGAAATATGGAGAACGCATGCCAGGTAAGCTCCAGGCAAGGGACAACAGGAGGACCACTGAGCAGAGTGGACTTGAGACCAATGAAAACTTTCAGATATAGAGATGGGCATTACAGGATAATTAGACAGCCCATCTGTCATGGGACCTACATTTTTTAAATTATTGCACACCCAACAACAGAGCTATAAGGTCTAGGAGGCAAAACCTGGCCTGGACATGAAATGAGAAATAGTTTCAAAGTGCAAGCTGGAGACTTTGACCCTCCTCGATGACACACAGTGAGAGCTAGTCAGAGGAACCAGCAATGCTGACAGCCGACAAGCATCAGTCAGACGCATTGACTGTCTGGGAAGGCTCCTTTCCACCAAAGCAGAATGTCATTCTCCAAGTGTGTGTGTGTGTGTGTGTGTGTGTGTGTGTGTGTGTGTGTGTGTAAACATTCTCAGACAGAACGCAACCTCACCACCAGACAAACTATCGTGGATTTACAAAGCATCAAAGTCATGCCGTGTGCTTCCCCACACAGCGGAAGCAGATGAACAGACAACAGCGGGGGCATCTCCAGACGCTGAGAAACAAACACTACACTTGTGAATAATCCATGGGTCAGAGGAGATGCCTCGAGGGATGTGAAAACTATTCCAGACAGACTGGAAATGAGAGGGTAATCTACCGGGCGCAGTACAAGCAGCGCGTGGGCATGTATAAAGTGTGTATTATTAAAGAGGCAGAGTCTCCTGTCAACAATCTCAGATTTGCCCCAAGAATCAGAAAACAAAGCAGTGATAGACCCACAGCAGACAGAAGGAAGCAAGGCTGGCTCAGAAATCAAAAATCTGAGCAAAGCCATGGGGTCACCATGATGGGTGTGATGGGTGCACAGACTTAACGCAATGCCTGCCCAAGTCGGTGTGACTTCTACATATAGGAGACATCCTCTTGACTCTCGGTGGGGGGGGGGGGAAGAGAAGTTGTAGAACTAACTCAGGCAGTTCTGAAAATGAGGTGCACAGTAGAGGGATCTATCAACCACGTTTAGTATTATTGTTAATCATCTGTGTGCACATGTGTGCACACACATGTGTGGAGGTCAGAGTCAACATTAGTATACTCCTTAATTGCTCTGCACTTTACTTTGTGAAATAGAGTCTCTTACTGAACCTGGCATGCTCCATTTCAGCAAGACTGGCTGATCAGCAGGCTTCCAGGATCCTCCTATCTCTATGTGCCTGGTGCTGAGATCATGTGTTCACTTTGATGGGCTTTGTTTATTATTATTATTATTATTATTATTATTATTATTATTATTATTATTAGTTTCTCCTCCTCCTCTTCCTCCTCCTCCTCCCTCTTCTTTTTCTTCTGTTTGTTTGCTTTATGTGGGTACTGAGAATCCAAACTAAGGTCTTTGTGCTTGCGTGCCAAGCACTTTACTGCTGAGTCCTAGAGACTCAATGATATAGTTCCTACCCCTGGAACAGAGTCAGCATGGTGTGGGTCTCCATAGGTGTTGATGGTGTATATATACATTGGGTTGTTTTGTTGTTGTTTTGTTTTTATATTCCTTCTCTCTGCCAAGGTTAATGACTCCATGATAATCAGAGAGTCTCAGGAAAATGGTCAAATACTGTGATCTTCAGGGCAGCCTTTAAGGCTGTGGGAAAGAACACCGAAAACATGAGTTCAAAATATATAATATCTCAGCTATCCAAAATATAAGGATGCAATACGAATTGTATAAGGAGCTTCACAGATCTAAAGGAACAGAGGCAGCTGAACTATGAGCCAGCTTGACAGAGAGATCCCAAGGAAAGAGATAAAGAGATTTAGTGAGTGGTGATCACAGGGCAAGATCTCACCCAGCTAAGTTTTTTTTTTTGTTGCTGTTGTTGTTGTTTATGCTTACAAAGGCAGGCTGAATTCAAGAGGGAGCTTTGTTCCAGGCTCAGGTATGGTAGGAATGGTAAATTTAGGGCACGGTTCCACCCAAATATCTTATTGTCTGTGCTTGGGTTTGCTGTCTCTTTCTAAGAATCAAGAGGCTGGGGTCATGGGATGCTGATTCATGGGATAATCAAAAGGGAACCTGGGATAATGACTAAAGTAATAGGTAAATAAAAGAACTGGGCTTTTGATCTGCAAGAGATGAGCTCTCCAGACAGAGTTTTTTAGAATAGGAAAAAAGCAGTCTCCAGCAGAAAACACACACACACACACACACACACACACACACACACAGAGAGAGAGAGAGAGAGAGAGAGAGGGGGCGTGGGGGGAGGTCTGAAAAGGTGAACATAGGCCATCAGCTTGGACCCACAATTTGACTTTGAGTTGTTTGTTTCACTGTCCCCAGACATTCCTTCTCTCAGAACCCCTCTCAAAGCTGAGGCTGGCCCTTAGCACTATACCAATAGAGAGATCTCATCAGCCTTTGATCCCGTTCTAAAGCACATTTTAACTGTGGTAAGTACACATACAGTTCACTTTCCCAGCCATTTTTTAAATGATGAATATGCTTATACTGTTGTCTAGTGCATGTCCAGGATGGTTTCCTTTCCTCCAAAAAATGACATTCTCTGTCGCTGTCAACCAACTGACCAACTCCAGCGTCTTTCCCCATCCCCCGATGATCTCTGCTCTGCTTTTGGACCCATGGACTCTGCCACTCAAAGATATCATACGACGAGAGGGAAGGACTTTTTCCATATCTGGGTTGCTTCTGCTCACAATGGTTCGCAGAAGTTCGTCAGTGTTGCACAGAGTATTACAAAGTCTTCCTATTTTTTAGGGATCAGCAGTACTCCCCTTTCTGGGTGGAGCCCGTTTGTTCAGACTGGCTGACAGACTCTTCAGTTCCCACTTTGATGTCGTGAAGAGAGCTGCCAGAACCTGGGGCGTGGAGACATTTTGAGACCTCTTTCAGGTCTCTTTGATCTACAGCCAAGTGTGGATTCTCTGCGTGTTGTAGAAACGCAACTTTGTTTACTGAGGAGTCATCGTGGTGTTATATTGTTATAAATAACACACAACAGCTGTATTATTCTGTGTCCCCACCAACAATGCCCACAGATATCTGTACTTTCTCTAACACTCACATGTGTGCATGTGGGCACCCTGACAGGGCAAGGGAACAGCTCCTTCCAAGTTTGATATGCACTTCTCTGATCTGTGATACTGGTTCTCTCTCTCTCTCTCTCTCTCTCTCTCTCTCTCTCTCTCTCTCTCTCATTGTCACTGCTCAATTTTTTCCCCTCTTCTTTGGGAAAATGTCAGTTCATTTCTTAGCTCTTGTTTTCATTGTTTGTCTGTTTCTTAATTGCATGAGTTCTCTACAGATTGTGGGTTTATGGACCTTTGACCACATGTATGATTTGAAGATATTTGCCCATCCATGGGATTCCCTCACCTTATGAATAGTGTCTTTCAATGTGCAACTTAATAATGAGAACTTTTATGTAGATCCCAGTCAAGGTTTTGTGCTATCAGCAGACACTAGAGTAATCAATGGAACAGAGTGGGGAATTCATGAACAGGCCACAACATTTGAACTAAATGAGTGTCAGACTCATTTTTGATAAAAAACAAAAACAAAAACAAAAACAAAAACAAAGACAACAAAAGCAATTTAGCAGAAGGAATATGCTCCTGGCAACAGTTCATTGCAGAAAAATTGGATGCATACAGGTAAAATAAAAACCACAGCCAAGCAAAATGCTTCCATCCAAATCCTACATTTTACATAAAAATTCACCAGCAGTTGAATGTAAAAGTCCTAGAAAAACAGAGGGTTCTGAAGGGCCAAGTGCTGAACAAAATATTCTCAGGCACAAAGCACAGTTTGTAAAGGGCAAAGTCAGCAGACTGAACCCTAAACACTATCAAGGATGGGAATATAGCTGAGTGGAAGAGAGCTTACCATTCTAGTACTTATACAATAAAATAAAATAAAATAAAATAAAATAAAATAAGACAAACATTTCAGTTGTATGGAAGTGGGGAAAGCCTGAAAACCATGTCCCTGATAAGCAGCTGATGTATAGGATCTATTTATTAAAATCTCAAGATTTTTAAATCTTGGCCAACAAAGGGGAAGGTATCCTACCAGGCAGACATAAGATGAGCCTAGCTGTCACTGACAATTAGGGAAATGTTAACCAAAGTCTAACAAGTCACCACTCCTCACCAACCAACATGGCCAGCAGGGTGTCCACAAGTCCTAGGGAGGATTATGGCCAATGGGCTCACTGGGACATCACTGGTAAGGACCTGTGATGGTACAGCCACTGTGGAGAGTGGCTTGTCAGCTTCCTTAAAGTCCCAGCTCGGGGGCTGTTACACAGTCCAGCTTCAGGATTCACTCAGAAATCCTGTGTGTGAACACTAAAGGATATAGGATCCGATATGGGATAGACTGCAACTGGAACTGCCTCCCCGCCCCCATAGCCTCTTTGACACATGGTACCTAAGTCACTGTGGCCTAACTGCAACCATGGAGCGCTCAGCAACATACTCTCTATGGACTATGACTAGACGATAAAAAGAAATCAGTTTTGAAGTAACAACGAAATAATTTTGTGACTGGGAGGTCACCCCAACATGAGGATCTGAATTAAAGGGCCGTAGTATTAGGAAGGTTGAGAACCACTGGTCTAAGTTGTAGGAAATAGATTGTGATGGTCCATTGTCATTATGAGGCACACATAGATAAGGCTTGGTATCCTAACTGAATGAGATGGAGAATGTCCACAAAGGGGGCAAGTCCTGGCATATATGATCAGGAGACCAGCTGACTATGCCTTTTCTTTATGCTGGGCTCCTTTCTGCAGAAGGATAGATTAGAAACAGCTTCCATTTCCTTGTCTCCTGAATTTGTTATCATCTTATTTCCAGCGCCACGGATCCAGGGGACTGAGTGTCTGAAGCAGCTGACCTCCAAGGGTCATGCACACCGGGATTCCATGTTTCTAGTACATCATGGGACAGAGTTATAAAAGCTGAGATTCCTGATTGTCAGTGGTTAAGGAGGACACAGGAATCAAACCACACAGTGCGGATGCGGAGGGCGAGGAGGGAATCTGTCTGATGAAATGCTTTGAGTCCTGAACATGTCACTGACTGTCCCTAGGCTGTCAGACTGAGTTGAGCTTTTAAAACCCTTACAGTCCTCCTGTGTGTGCTACTGAGAGCTGTCCTCGTGAGAGTGCATTCTGAGAAGGGAACCCATGCTGGCACCGGAACTCTTTCTCGAACTGTACATGGAGCTATTGCTATCACGTGATGAAGTCCAGTTAAAGAATACATTGATGTGGACCTGAACCAGTACCTGTGTGGCTGTGGGAAATCATCTGCAGACAACTCAACTGGAGTGCTCCACACCAATACAATGGATGCTCACTGACTCTGGGCTTTAAGGCCAAGGATGGACCTGAAGAAGGACAACAGAACTGGTGTATTCTAAGGTCAATGCTCTGGCTTTGGGCTGTGAACCCATGTCCAAGGTCACTCTCCTGGTCCCAGTGGGTCTCAGGCCCTCCTAATCTGTAAGTAAAAGACCAGATCCAAATCATATGAACTTGGCTAGGCAGCTGCTTCCCTCAGAGCAATGGACCAGCACCACAGGGTGGTTGTCCAGCCTGTGTGGCCTGCCCTGTCCATGGGTCCCCTCCACAGCTATAGGTTTAATCTCTTAGAAGCAAGTCCTGGGTCCAGCACTTCTAGTGTTGCTGAGTAGGATGTGAGGGATGTTAGGTGGCATGGGATGCTATCCACATTGTCCACACTCACACAGGCCTGTGAGTATGTGTACACACACAAACACACATACACAAGCACACATACACAAACACACAGACACAGACACATACTACCTGACACACACCACCTAACACACATAATGATATTATGTTGCAGCCATGCAACTGCACAGCTGTATATACTCAACACACACATGCTCACAACATACATAACACAGTGTAATCATACCACACATTACATATATGCCACTCAGCATATATATATGTAAGCACTCTGCACACCATACACACATGTGCATGACACAATCCACCTCTGCTTTCAGTGTACGCACATTCCCATCATACACATACAGGACACACAACCACACCAGACACCATATCACATGCACGGAAAGTACATGGCTCCTAGGATTAAAATCTAAAGGTTATGTGAGGTGAACTATAATCCCTCTTTAAAGACAAAAAAAAAGGGATACATTTAAATAAAAGAGAAGATACATTTCATCCTTAGAGCTCTGGCTGGGTGTGCAAGCTGGGCACCAGTGCTCATCTTTATCTTCTTACTGACTGTGGATACAATGTTATCATCTGCTTCCCGACCCTGCCACCATGCCTTTCCCTCATGGTGGACCGCACCCTTACCAAAATAAACCCTCCCTTCCCTGCTTGCTTGAATTGCTTTTGTCAAGGGTTAGATCGCAGAGAAAAGTAACGTATGCAGACGGCAAGGCTCCGTGTGCCTACAGAGATTCATATTGAAAATAATCTCAACAAAAAATGCGCATTTTCCCATTTACATTCCCCGACTGTATGTTTCAGGATAAATTGGCAAAATCAGCTACAGACAACAGCTAAGTCTCAAAATGAGGGAGCGCCGAGGATGCCAGCCGCACGAAGTACAGAGTAGAACATTTAAATTTTAGGCAGTAGGTGAAATTTAAAGTTTTTATTAGACATTTGTATATCCTGTGATTGTGATTAAGACATCCTTTTGGATGTGCCTGCCAATATTTGTAGATAAATATTTACAGTAGAAATTAAGATGTGACATCTACTAAATGTTTACTTAAGAAAAGGAAAGGGCAAAAAAGAGGAAAGGAGGGAAGAAAAAGAGAAGGGGGAGGGAAGAGGGAGGAAAAGAGGGGAGGAAGGGAAGGAAGGAGGGAGGAAAGGGGTGGAGGAAGGGAGGGGAGGGATAGAAGAGAACTGCTTTTCCCACCCAAGACCTGCCCTCCTCCAGAGTTGCTTCTGACCATTCTGGTATCCCTCACGCTGATGTCTTGACCTTCCTGTCCACTCAGGAACTTGCACATGTCCATAGAAAGAATTGTGTTCGTGTGCACATGGGAAAGAGGTCCATGTCCCTCTGCTCAGAGGCAGGTCAAGTTCAGCAGGGCAGTGGCTCCTGTAAGGAGAGACTCTGAGCTGGTGGAGAGTCTGCCAGTCCCTGTGTACCTGGCCACGCCCCCTGGGGTGTGAGTACTGCAGGTGCCCTGGGTACCAAGGTCAAACTCTGCCATTCCTCTGTCTTGCTGTGTGATCTCAGGCAGCATCCTGGAGTCTCTGAGCCCTCACCCATACAGTGGAGACAATAGTGTTACTTGATGTATGGCTGTGGATAATAACCCCCTTCACATATAGGCAGGCTTGCTCTACGTCTGCAAGTTTCCCATAGCTGTTGCTGCATGAGGCTTTGCAGCATTCTTGTCTCACCAAACCATTAGTTTTGTTTACCTGTGGTGATATTTGCTCTCATATCATTCTAAAAGACATTGGGTATCTAAGCAAGCATTCCACAAAGTCCAATGTTAGTCATGGAGAGTTTGAGGAGGGATCAGAGGACACTGGAAGGGATGGTGGTGGGGAGAAAGCAGAATATTGTCAGTAGGGAGGGGTTCTTGTGTGAATTCTTGCTTAGCAAGGGCAAGTGGCCCAGGGACAAGTTCATGTGATCAGGCTGCCTGGTCCAGTGGTGTGTAGCTGGAGACATCTGTATCTATCTGTGTATGTATATATGTATGTATGTATGTATGTATTATGTATGCATGCATGTATGTATATATGTATGTATGTATATATCTACCTACCTACCTATCATCTATTCATTTATTATTGTTTTTTTTAGATTTATTTATTTATTATATGTAAGTACACTGTAGCTGTCTTCAGACACTCCAGAAGAGGGAGTCAGATCTTGTTACAGATGGTTATGAGCCACCATGTGGTTGCTGGGATTTGAACTCTGGACCTTTGGAAGAGCAGTCGGGTGCTCTTACCCACTGAGCCATCTCACCAGTCCCATCTATTCATTTATATATCTATCACCATCTGTCTATCCATCCATCATTTTACTATCTATTATCCATTATGTACCCAGCCAGCTCTATCAAATTTTGTACATCCATCATTCCATTTATCACTTATCAATTTATATCTACCATCTACTTTCTATCTATCTATCTATCTATCTATCTATCTATCTATCTATCTATCTATCATTCATTCATCTACCAGTTATCTATCAACACATCTACCATCTGTCTATTCATCTATCCATAATTTATTTATCCATCATTCATCCATCTACCCATCTAGCAATCATATCAATTTATTTATGTACCTATCTACCCCCTTCTATGCCATCTGTGATCTGTATCTGCCGATCTATCACTTCATCATCTCTTCATCTATGATCTATAGTTATCTATCAATCATCCCTCTGTTTATTTAGGTAGAGCAAAATTATAAAGTATAAGAGAAAAGCTTGCTTCCTTCTACTGTTCAGAGGCTGCCAGCCATAGACTCTAAGGCTTTGGGTCACAGTGGCTAGACTAGGGGAAATGCAGGGCATCGTGGATTTCCATCTGCTGCTCACAGGCAGGGTTGTGCTGGAACTTGCTTCAGTGAAGGGCCTTATAGGAATCTTGGTGAGGTTCCAGTCTCAACCAGAGTGAGCTGCACACCTGTCCTGGCATTGGGAATGGAGGGTGAGATGTGACACACATCTGTCGCTGTGTGACCCATGGTACAGGAGCAGCTGGAGCTCAAGATGTTTAGCACGGCAGTTGACTGGGTCAGAGGATGTGGACCGTGGACTGGAGGGTGTGGCCAGGTGGTACTTTACAGTGGCCTCTTGACATGTGGCTGTTTCTTGTCCTGCCCAGCAGCGTTTCGGTGGTCAGAAAGGATCTCTGGTCAGTTGGCTTGTGCCAGAGGGGACTGTGCAGGATGGCATGTGGGCTGGGAGGAACCTGAGACTCTCAGTACAGTCTGGGTGTCTTAGAAGACCTGACCTAAAACCTGCATTCCATAAGTTGTCAGTGCTGGGATGGGGCATGAACGTCAGAGTTTGTGGGATTGCTGTCCTGGGTCAACCTACTGCCCCATCCTCATCAAATGGTCAGGTATCTCTTGCTGTCGGAGGTAGGAGCCACCTGTTTGGAGGTAGGGTTCAGCCATCTTCTCTTCTGATTTTTCTCACATTTACACAGCAAAAGACATCATCCACACATACTTGGGCACATGTGTCCTGGGTGGTCCTGTTGCTGAGGCTTCCACCAAACATGGGAGAAAAAAGGAGAAGGCTCACTGGATGACCTACCACTTGTTAAGCACAGGGCCAGGTGCTATGCAAATCTCTCTGGGATGCAGCATCTTTAGGAAGAGAGGAGTGAACATAGGTAATGTTTGTGGAAATCATTCTGTGTACTCCTTTGTGCCGTTTATAGGAATTGTCAGAGCCATAGCTGTGACTTCACTAGAAGGCAGGTTTACAATGTGAGATCAAGGCCTGAAGTTCATCACCACAATCATCATCACCATCATCACCATCACCACCATTACCATCATCATCATTAGCAGCAGCAGCAGCAGCAGGAAGAGGAGGAGGAGGAGGAGGAGGAGGACCACAATCATTACCACCAGTTTTGTCTGGAGCTGCTCAGCTGCATTCCAGCCCTAGTGCTCACACCTGGGGCTCACACTCAGAACTGAAATGCTTTACGGTCTTTGACAAGAGTGCAATGGTCTTCATATAAGGCCCAAGACCTATAGATACTCAAACATTTATTCTCCCAATCCCTAAAATACATTGTTGATAAATCAGCTCCTGTGGCTGGCACTACTAGATGAAGGTCCCCAGAAGGGTTGTCAAGAAGCTGGCAGGGAGACCCATCAGCGGCCATCCTGCCTGAATGGCAGCCTCCTCCACAGTCCCCTCACCCTCCCCTGCCAGCTTCTTCATCCATGACATGCCTTCTCTGCACTCAGACTGCATCAGTGGGAGCAAAGTACTGTAGGACTGACAGGCCCCTTCTGTCGTCACCCATCCTGCAGGGCCCCTCAGGAATGCTTGTCTTCTGTCTTTCCAAAGGAGCCAGCCACATGGAAGAGCAATCTGCCTGCAAACTGTCCAGCCCAAACCTGAGGCAGCTTTGGTAGCGGGCTCCCAGGTGAACATCATGGCTCCTGGGATCTGGTGGATCCAAGGCGGTGCTGCAAAGAGGATGCTGGGAGTTCCTCAAGCAGAACCTGGTAGCTCCAGCAGGGAGGTGAGGCCGGGTGAGTGTGCCAGGCAGGACAGCATCTTTGCTGGGCCAAGGGGCCCAGGACAGCCATAGTGGGATTGTAATGCTGTCAGGTAGGGAGCTCTTGGGGGGTGGGTGGCTTGGGCTGGCTGGCTGGTACCTCTGTACATGCAGCACAGGTTGCAAAGGTCAGGGTGTTCATCCTGTGAGAGGGGTGCTGGGATGAGGGGACCTCGGGCTGAACCCTCTGTGATTCCTGGTGGAAATCATCTTCAACAAACTTCAGCCTTCCTGTCTTACCTGTCCACTGCTAAAAAATAAAAGACACCTGGATGTTGTCACAAAGGTTAAACGTGACCACCAGGCTGCCATGCATGGTGGATTTTCCATGGGGCTGATCTGGATTTCACTGTACGGTTGGCTCTGGTGTTTTGCTTCTGTTGATCGGACACCTCACCTTGTACCCGTGGTGACACTCACATCCCTTACCTGAGAGCAGCAGAAGCGGGGTAGCCATTTCATGATTTAGTTCGCATTGTGACCTGACGGAAGTCAGACGCTGATGCAGGGGAGTAGCTATGATCCCTGAGAACAAGAATTTCATTTTTATGGGGGTGAGTGAGGAAGCCAGCAAGTGAACAAGGGGTGACAGACAAAAGGGAAAACGACCTTAGCTCAGTGGGACAGGATGACAGTTTTCAGATTGAGACCTGGAGGAGTGAGGAGGCACCTGGACAAGGGCCAGCCAGCCTGGCAGAAGGCCCCATAGCTGCGGTAGCAAAGCCCCAGTCAGAAAGGAATGGCTGATTGCTGGTGCTATATATTTTGAACTTGCCTAAGAAAGAAGAGAACAGGGCTCCATAGAAGGGTGGACCAACTGTATTATGAAAAGCTTTTGGTGCCACACTCACTGTTTGGGGAGTGGGATGGTCTTTAGTGAGATGTCACTGTCACATTTCAGGTAAAGGACAGATGACAAGGATGAGGGATGCAAAGCAGGTGACCATCCAGAGGCCACTGCAGTGGCTCCAGGTTCAGAGACGCACTGGTCACTGCTGTGGCTGTAGGTTGAGATGGGGAAGCTTGGGTGCACGATGACCTGAAGCCAACAGAACTCAGGGGGTCATGAAAACAGCTTGGGAGAAGAGTGAAAAGGTCAAAGGCTAGTCTGAGACCTCGGGTTTGTTTTCCTAGAACAGTTGAGTCCAGAGCAGGGGCTACCACTGCTGCTAGGGTGGCACAGGGTTCAAGAGTGGGGTCCAGCAGGGAACTAGGAAAGAGGAGAGGGGCATGATGAGACAAGGCTCTGCTGGTGAGCTACACTGGCTTTCAGGAGGAGGTGATGGGAAGAGGACATGAGGGCAACAGGAATCCAGGTGCCTCCCAGGACATAACGTGGCTGACATTCGTCTAAGGCTAATCAATG
Organism: Mus pahari; assembly: GCF_900095145.1. Taxonomy (NCBI): domain Eukaryota; kingdom Metazoa; phylum Chordata; class Mammalia; order Rodentia; family Muridae; genus Mus; species Mus pahari. The sequence continues at coordinate 51,835,799 of NC_034606.1, forward strand.
GAAGAACATAGACTGGATGTGGGTCTTCCTGCCTCAGAGTTCCTATTGCAAAGACATAAAGTCCTTGTGCAAAGACATTTCCTGGAGTCAGAATGACACATGCCCATGCAACACACACTCTCTCTCTCTCTCTCTCTCTCTCTCTCTCTCTCTCTCTCTCTCATAAGCATTCCAGGGCCCCAGGGGTAGCCCTAGTAGCCATCCATCTCTGTGGTCTCCACAAGTTCCCTGGCAAAGCTCCAACTTCGGAAGGACATCCATGAGAGATCATCTGGAAATTAGACACTGAGTGGGTTGGATGAATAACCCTAGGCAGAAGCTATTTTCTGCTCTACTGGGAGGGAAGTGAGCCAGTTGCCAGCAGCTCTTGTCACTGACGTTGTGCGTGCTTGAAGAGAGTTTAGTTCACTAAGAAGTGAGGTGGTATGACAGAGAGGACCCGGGCACTACAGATATCAAGGTTCGGCCTTATAATATATAATCTTATAGTTTGTCGCTCTTCACTTAAAGAAGTATCCAGAGCTTATTGGCACACGTTTGTGGCGAGGACCAATGTGCAATCACAGAACTGATTTTTAGCTGCTGATGTGTCAGTGGTTAAAGAGAGAATACTAAGATATGGTGATCATCTCCATAGTTGGGAAGATGTGGATGATGGTGGTGATGATGATTATGGTGTTGATGGAGATGATAATGATGGTGATGACGGTGATAAATGAGCACTTGTTAGCATGCGGTTGTCATCCCCAGGAAAGCTCATTGGCTGCCGTGCGCCTACCGCCGGTGCTTTTGCCTCATGCTGTAAGGCGATTTTTGTGCTTCTTGTGTGCATTTCATCTTGAGTGTTAGCATTTAACTTGTGCCAAGTAGCTGAGCCAGAAGTGAAAATTCCCTCAAACTGTAAGAAACACTGACAGGCATCCAGATGTGGTGCTATCCTGCCCACCGCTCCGCATAATAATGGCTATTTGTTGTAGTTTTCTCTCTGTCATTTGGCATGGGCCTGCTTTGGGTGCTATAGTAATAGCTATGGGAAGATACAGACTGCACCGCAAACTTGAAAAGAATTCCAGGAGGATGCACACTGGCTCTGAGGGAGGATGCCGGCAGGCTGCTTGAGCAGGGAGCTAGGTGTTTGCTAGGGAAAGCAGTGCAGCAGCTTGGCTCTGGGCCCGCTCTGCACAGATCCTGAGCTGTGATATAGTTTAAAAATAACCCTGCTCTGGCTGCCTGTCTGGGGATCTGCTGCTGGACTCCCAGATGCTGCAGCTACAGAAAGCAATATGCTTTGTGGAAAGGTATTAGGCTAGGGTTTTGTTCTGCCGGCGTTGCTTCAAATTGTCCTCTTGGAGCAGACAGAGGTTGCCCCCGCCCCCAGGCAGAGGAAGAAAGCAGGATGAAGAAAAGGCTTCCCAGCAGACCCAGACTCCGAACCACTTGACTGAAGGGGGCAGGGATGTGTGGATCTGAGAGATGGTGTGCCCCTCCATATGTGCACTTGCGTGCATGCACACACATGCACACACACACACGTGCATGCAATGCAAAAATGCAAACACATTCATACACACATATGTGCATGCAGATACACACACACACATATATATATATATACATGTACACACATGCACACACACAGGTGCATGCAATGCACACACATTCATACACACATGTGCATGCACATACACACACACACACACACACACACACA
>NC_034606.1:51838034-51843179 GCF_900095145.1 Mus pahari
AAGACTACCAGCCCAGGGATGGCACCACCCAGGAATGGTTCTCCCCCATTGATCACTCATTGAGAACGTGCCTTACAGCTGGATCTCATGGAGGCATTTCCTCAACTGAGGCTCCTTCCTCTCTGATGACTCTGGATTGTGTTGAGTTGACACACAAAACCAGCCAGTACAGACAGCAAGTGCTTTACTGACTGAATCATCTCCCCAGGCCTAGGTAACTCTTCTATCTCATGGTCAGATTCAGAGAGAGTTGAATGGTGATACCCAAAACTTTTGAACTGAAGACACAGCCCAGGCCACAGATAAGACCTTACAGAGTGCCTGGCCAGAGCATCCCACATGGTGGAGCGTCTGTGTACCAGTCCAGGTGAGGACTAAGCCCCTGTGGGGTGCAACATTTACTGAGACTTTCTTGATGGCATCCCTGTCCATCCATCTCACAACCTGACCATCCTGAGAAATACTATGTTGTCTTGCCAGCCACTAGGCCAGGACAGCCCAGTTTCACTCAGGGTAGCAAGAGGACAATGTGTGTGTGTGTGTGTGTGTGTGTGTGTGTGTGTGTGTGTGTGCACTTCTGTGCCAGAGCTGCTGTAGTCTTGTGGGATAAATGGGATCCAGCTGTAGACCTAGGCTGTCTTGTATTGCGTGGGAGGCAGCCAAAATGAACTTACAGGATCAGGCTGAAGCACAGACAGGAGAAATGGATTCAGGCAAAGATGCTGGGTGAGCAGATGAAGGAGGCAGGCATATGCCAGGATGTATACAAGTATTAAAACAGGACCATGTACCAAGCCATGGCTCCTGGCAAACAATTGGAGTGAAAATATTCAGTCAATGACTTCCTGGGTAGATGGGTCTTGTGCCACCCCTCATGACTTGATATGATTGAAGAAAGAGGAAATGGCCACGTGAAGACGGCTGGTCAGCTTGCCCCATTTGTCCACTTCAAAGTACAGGTGCCCCTTGGCTCACTGGAATTAGACAGCAGATGCTCATCCTCACATTCTCCAGAGTACCCGTTGCACATGGCACCGTGGTCAGAAGTGGGCAAGCTGCACTGACTCAGTCTTCCATAAGCGATCACAGGAATGTATTGAGATGGTGTGACAGTCATCAGGCAACACACCTGTCCTTGGCCCACCTGGATCTTCCAGTGCAGTTTGAAGTGCCAACGTATGGCAGGTCAATAGTGATGCCTCCACCTGAATAGATGGCTATCAGCTAAAGAGGAGGGCTCTCCAGGTGCCATCTTAAATGTGCCATGTCTGACTTCTAGAATAGCAAAAGCTAGATGTCTGGTAAGCCCCACAGCACTAGGATTTTGCTAGCAACTGACCTGACAAATGCACACACCCAGTGACCAAAAGAGGTGCCCTCCCCATGTCCTTTGCTCTGGGGATTTCTGGAAAACACCGTTTAGAGGTACAGGAAGTTCTGAGGGTAAGAGGTTGCAGGGGACATGAGAGGAGGGTGGTAGAATTTTGTAGGCATCAAGCAGAAATTGGCCCTCAGATGGTGTGGGGAGCACAGGAATCAGGGGGATGGCAGTAGGGACAGAGCAGAACTCTCTGTACAGAAAGAGCCCTGGGGTGGGAGGAGGGGCTGGCAAAGGAGGAGCATGTACTTGTTTCAGCACAGCCTCCTGAGAGTCCAGGGCAGCGTGGAACAAAAGCTGTGGCCAGTCATGAGTCAGACTGATTCTTTCGCTTTAATCTCAGAGTGAGGAAAGACAATCGCATACACCACTGAACCCCCCTGTGGCTGGCTTTCTGTTCCCTGATAAAGACAGAGGCCTAAATCAATACTGGGAAGGAAAGAATGTATTTGTCTTTGCATGTGCTGAAAACTAGAGAAAGCCAAGGTGGAACCTGGAGGCAGGAACTGAAGCAGAGAACATGAAGGGATGCTGCTTACTGGCTTGCTCTCTATGGCTTGCTCAGACTTCTTTCTAAGAGCACCCAGGGTCACCTGCTCAGGGATGGCACCACCCACAGTTGGCTGGGCCCTCCCACATCAATCAAGAAAATGTCCCACAGGCTGACCCACAGGACAGTTACATTGGCACTTTTTCCCAATAGAGGTTCCCTCTTACCAGACAACCCTAGATTATGTCAAGCTAACAAAAACCTAACCATCACAGCACTGTATGATATGCTACCCCCATGAGCAAGACGTGACCCTACTCACCTGGGCTCTTTGACGTAGCCCAGGTCTTGTCTCAGAAAGGCAGGAGAGGGTGAGGTTTAAAGCTTACCTAGCATGACTCTGACATGCCAAGGCTCAAAACTTAGATGATACAGGGACCTGGTGTGAGTTTTTCTAGCTTGTTTTCAGTGGAGAGGGATCCATGGTGGGTCCTGATAACAGGCCCTATGAGGATGTGGGTTGCACACTGGTATGCACCATTTTACCCATAGGCCATGTCATTTCCTGTCACCCCTCAAACTCCCCTTGTCCAGACATAGAGAGGCCTATATAACAGTGCTCAGACTGGATTCTGGGGCATCCAATTCCCCCTCCGCTGTCCATGGCATCAAGAGGGAAAGGTGGCTACACAGGAATAACAGAGTAGTTTCCAGGTCCTGCAAGAATCTGTCTTTTAGGATCTAAGTTATAGGCAGAGTCATCCTTTGTCCCTGGGAGCTGAGAAAAGGCCTCCGGACCAGGAAGTTAGTGTGTTTCTGACTTCAAATGATACTTATTCTACCTAGCCTAGTGCCCCTGTTGTTCACACTCTGTAATGTTCTATCTTGGAAAAATCTTGTCCCTCCAGAAATGTAGGGACAGAACACCCATAGATGGGGCCCGCACATGCATACCTCATTCCAGGAAAATGGAGGCCGTAGAGATGCTGGGACAGAAACGACTGCAGCCAGGAGGTGAGGGGTCTCAGATGCCTCCTCACCCTTGGCGGAGGTCTGCAACCTCTCCAGCTCCTTACTCTTAGGGTACAGTGTGCCTCACCCCCTTTCACTGAGCCCAGGTTTTTCCAGTGGCTCTGGAGTTCTAAGAGGTCAGCTGGAGAACACACGGCCCTTGCCATGTGCTAGCTTGGTGTACATGTGTCCTTTAAGGTCTGTGTGTCAGGCCCTGTGTAGTGAGGGACAGCTGAATGGGGGACTGTCTGCAGGGTGGACCACGGTCTCCCTGGTTCATTCACCTGATTATTATCCTAAGCTTACCACTTTCCCTATCTGTACCAAGGTTGGCCCAGGGTTTGTGCAGAGCTGTCCAGCCTGACTCCTGTGGCCAGTCTTCCCCAAGTGCATCTTCCATGTCAATCATCCCCTCTTGCTTTCTCTCTCTAATAAATGCATCCAGGCTATTAATAGTCACAGGGGCCAGCGTACATATTTACTAGGCTATATTTAAAGGATGCTTCTAAGAGGGTATATAATGAGTTCTAAGTTAAGCTCTGAGTTCTGAAAGGGAAATTAATTTATCCACGGGAATCTGCTACACTTTCAGCTTTGCGAGGATAATATATGGTACTGTTACATCAGATGAGGTCTGATAGCAGGAGGATAGTTATGGGGAGGAGGGTGAGCTGGAACAAAACACACCATGTACCTCTCAGCTTTTAAGAGTTTCCTCCTCCTCCTCCTCCACCTCCTCCCCCTTCTCTTCCTCCTCCTCTTCCTCCTCCTCCTCCTCTTCCTCCTCATCCTCTTCCTCCTTCTCTTCCTCTTCCTCCTTCTCTTCCTCCTCCTCCTTCTCTTCATCCTCTTCTTCCTCCTCCTCTTCCTCCTCTTTCTCTTCCTCCTCCTCCATCTCTTCCTCCTCCTCTTCCACCTCTTCCTCCTCCTCTTCCTCCTCTTCCTCCTCCTCTTCCTCCTCTTCCTCCTCCTCTTCCTCCTCTTCCTCCTCCTCTTCCTCCTTCTCTTCCTCCTCCTCCACTTCCACCTCCTCCTTCTCTTCCTCCTCCTCCTTCCCTTCCTCCTCCTCCTCCACCTACTCCTCCACTTCCTCCCTCTTCTCTTTCTCCTCCTCTTCCAACTCTTCCTTCTCCTCCTCCTTCTCTTCCTCCTCCTCTTCCTCCCCCTCCTCATCTTTCTCCTCTTCCTTCTCCTCCTCTTCCTCCTCCTCTTCCTCCCCCTCCTCCTCTTTCTCCTCCTCCTCCTCCTCCTCCTCCTCCTCCTCCTCCTCCTCCTCCATTGGTCTGCTTCCTGGGTGAGAAGCATCAAGTCTCAAGGTCCACTCCTCTGGTTGCTGACTGTGTGGGCTAGAAGATTCTTTCAGAGCATCCTTCCCCTCCCTCAGGGATCAGTACAAACTCATTTCACAGGGGAGACCACAGAGCTCATGGAGGGCTGGAGCCACTGCTGGCATGGATTCTGAGCTGCTGGCCCCAAGCCTGGAGGTCCTCTCATGGCTACTAAGGGTTTAGAAAAGGCTCTGCACAGAGCTGTGGCTGGACACGGATCTTTCGGGTGAATTCCTTCTTCCTCTCTTGTCTTGCCCCCTTCTTCTTCATAATTTCCACTGCCTTCATTTCCCCCTTTTCCACGTGCATGTGTGTGCATGCATGCACGTGGAGGTCAAAGGTCAATCATAGCTGCTGTTCTTCCTTGGGTGTTGTGCACCTTGTTTTATGAGACAAGGTCTCTAGTTGTCCTGGAGCTCACTGCTTAGACTGGGATGGGTGGTCAGGGAGGGCAAGGTGGCCTTACATGAGGCAGTGTGTTCTGCCTTTCAAAGTTCCAGCTTAGATCCATCTCCATCACCGTCTCCACTCTTCTTGCAGCACTCTAAGCATGCCCAGTCATCCCCACCACAAAGCCTGCCTCCTTCCCCAGGGTTACCAGAGGACTTGATGATGGTGAGAGCCTTGAATGGCTCTGGCTGGCACCTAGATTGCCTCCCTGGCAAACGATATTATTAATTGCTGCCATTACAGTTTATAAGCCTGTAGAGGTTATACCCTCATAGGCCAGCTCCTGGATTCTCAGGATCAGGGCAGAGAAAACTGAGGTAAATAAATGCTTACTTTTCTTCTCTGTCTGCAACAGGTCCTCTGTTCCCAGGAGATGCCTCTACTGCATTCCATGCTCTCCATGACTGTATTAGTCAGGGTTCTCTAGAGTCACAGAACTTGCAGATAGTCTCTATATAGTAAAGGAATTTATTGATGACTTACAGTCT